>NC_077222.1:6994651-7130216 GCF_024763615.1 Phlebotomus papatasi | reverse complement strand
ACCCTAAATTGCCAACCTACGTAGTTTTGGAGATATCTCGTGAAATGTGTACGAAAACAGGGAAAAAAATTGCAATCGCGTTGATATTTTATAATTATTTAATATCTAATATTCATTAGTTATTCATTCATTCATTTTCAAGCGCTTATCCCTATTGGGGTCGCGGGATTTATTAGTTATTTTAGAATAAATTTTTAATCAAAAACGACATTTTGAAATCAACAAATCAATAATAAAAAAATGTAGTCTTATTTATAGTCGATAAAAGTCAACTTACATTTTAATGATTTATGCACAATTAATAAAATAATTGTTGAATTTATTATAAATTCAAATAAACCCTTTTTTTATTTTTTCTATGTCCAAATCCTAGAAAAAGCCATAAAATTGTAAAATTCCATTTAAAAAGAAATCTTTGATTTTTATTAATAAATTCTACATTAAATGTAAAATTTTATCTTGAAAAATATGTCGAATTTTCAAATATTCTTCTTAGTTGCACAGAAAAATTGCGTAATGCACAAAAACGTTTTACAATAAAGTGAATTATTGCTTTTTATGAGTAGAAAAAGATAAAGGTTATCATTAAAATTATCAAAAAAAGCAATAATTTCAATAAAAAAAAATTACGATTTTTATCAAAAACAGAAAAAACACAATATATAAAATTTAAATTGCTTTTTACATTTATTTAAGTAGAACATAGTAATTTATTAAACAATAATTTATTTAAATTCTACATTTCCTTTCCATACCAAACGTCCCCTGCCGGCTTAGCGTTCATATGTTTTTATTTCTAAGCGTAATGCCTCAGCACAGCTTTTAGATTAGGCAAATTTTGTGAAATCAATTATTAGGGGAAAGTGACCATGCTTGATACTGTAAAATGATGTCCAAGGTTTGTGATTATTTTCTGATTAACACACAAACCGAAGCGATTCTTGCACTATGACAAAAAAATGTCTCACTTATTAGGTTCATAATCCAACCTCAAATAGTTCCTGGAAATCCTTAGATTTTCCTCAAAAAGAAAATGGAAATTCAGTAGCGATTTTTATACAAGTTGGGTCCGGGGCCTTCCTGTATAATAATTGATTCGACAATTCGGAGGCCCATTTTCACTGCTAAAAATTCACCGGATACAAAAAATTGCACATCAATATTTAGATGGAACTCTAATCTATGTGCTTAAATCGTTTATATGACTGGTTATTAGTTTTAAAATCACTTTTATGTAATTTTTCTGAGCCATGTTTTTATGACATTAGGGCGCTAGCGAAAACCATTTTTTCACTTTGAGTCCCTGAAAATGTCATTCTGCAACCTTAAAATTCAGGCAACAGGGTTGAAGATTATGTCAATTGTCGATAAAATTGGCGGATTGCAATATGTGTAATTATGAAATAATCACATCTAATGATATAGTTGCCACATTAAAATTATCATTCATGGACCCTTCTTAAAATATAGGATGGACACAAGTAGAATTTATGAATTTGTTACCACCCACAAAAACAGTGTCCACCAAGTAAAAATATTTTTACACAAATATTAGTACTGATGACCCCTCTATGTGCCTATGATAGTAGTTTTCGTGGACAGCGACATTAATTAAGAAATACTTATGATATATCATGTATCGAAATTACAGTTTTGGGCCTATTTTTGATTTTTGCTTCCTGAAACTAGGAAAAAAGAGCTAGGATCCTAATTTTTTTAGGAAATGTGAGGCTTAGCACCAGCTATTGAAATATATTGCGATGAGTCATAACTATTGATTAACATAGGAAAAAAATAGTTATTATCAAGCTTGGATCGTATCAAGCATGGTCACTTTCCCCTACATCCCTATTAGTCAAACGTTATGCATATATCTATGCTCCCTATGCTACTCAAAATTGTATTAAACTAAATAGTATTTATTATAACGGTCATACGAGGAAGAAGAGTGCAAAAGAGTGAGGGAGACATATGCAAAACTTTTGAGAAAGAAAGGGACGTGAATTTCGATTTCGCGTGAAATTTTCCTGAACCAAAACATGTGCTGAAGACATAAATTTCGATTGGAAAAAATTAAAGATAGAAAAAATAACACAGTGAAATTCAATTGACAGAAATTTGACCTCCTAGTCCTTCAAATTGAAATCGGATAACTGTCTGGTTCTGTCAAATACAAATTGAAATTTCAAATTAAATTTCCATCTGACAGAAAGAGACAGTTGTCTAATTTCAGGTTGAAAGAGTGACAACAATGTTGAAATAATGACTTGATGTATTAAATTCAAAGTATTTCAACAAAAAAATATACAGTGATGGCCAAAATAATTGAATGAGCTCCACAAAGACCACTATTTTGCCTTTAGAATTTTTGTTTATTCCAATTCGCTGAAATAATTTTGATATAGAAATGTTCAAATAATTACCTTACGTCAAATAAGTATTGTTTTGGCCGCTAGAGGTCTCTATTTTTCACAGAATAGATCAATATTGAAATTTGGTTTGAACAACACGATAGGATTACATTCATTAAAATTAAAGAATGTGGTGTATAAATCGAATAAGTTTAAATAAAGGCATATTAAAAAAACCATAAATGACAGTATTTCAATTTTTTTTGGCCGAACTGAATTTCATTATTGACGTATTGTGTGTAAAATAGAGACCTCTAGCGGCCAAAACAACCCTTACTCTACGATTCTAATAATTTGAAAATTTCTTCTTCAGAATTATATCAACAAATTGGAAAAATATAAAAGTTAAAGAAATTTAAGATTTCCAAAATGATTCTATTATTTTGGCCGCCACTGTATCTGTCAATAAAATGTAAAGCACGAATTTGACATTTAAGAAATTAATTATTTGTTTCGTCGATTTTCAGATTTTAATTGTACTTCAATTTATTCAACATGCAAGAATTTAATATCATATAAAACTATTAAATTGAAAAAATGCACTTACGACAATAAACATAAATGCCAATCAAAATTTGCCAAGAATTTGATTCTTTCAATTTTTATATTTTATGTAAATTTTATGATAGAAACCGCCTATTATTATAATAATTATCTAAATCTAAATCCATTCGTCTTATTAGATCCTCATGAAGTGATATTCAAAGTACTTATCTAACCGGAAAGGGGCTTGTCTCTCCCATAAAACTTACGGAGCACGTGTATAATTAATATCAGTATCAATTAATACATGAATATGATTATTTCTGACAATTGCCAAGAATTACTATACAATGAACCAATCAATATTTCACTTTGTGTGAGAACCACAATTGCTTATGCATGTTAATCAAGGAAAAAGTTCTCAACATACCACCTCCCCATCTTTATCAAAAACCTTTCTGAATTTTAATTGGACTTCTTGCAAAAATTTTCTGTCAAGACTCTTTTAAGTGAATTAGCAAGTTAAATTTGTCTGCACTCGCAAAACTTTCCAAATGAGTTCATTTGGTATTCATTGTTGGCGACACATTAAAGAAACACAGGTGGTTTAAATTAGACTTTTATATGAGGCATTTAATTTCTAATGTAATCTGGCGGAAAGTATGTTGGGAAAAAGATGGAAAAATGCAATTAGAAAACATGAGATTTTTTTTCTCAAAGGAAATTTAAAAGTGTCACATTGGAGGACACTTCGGGTGATGCTTGTAGGTGCACAATATAATATAAATTTAAATTTTTGCTCTTGATTATAACATTTTCTTTCCTTTAACTTCCTTCTGCCGATTTGTTAGGCGACTGTGTAAATTAATTTATTTGCCAGCACACGATTTTCTGGTGTTCTCAAGTGTGTATCAATAAATCTCTCAATCATCCTCCTTGGGGTACTTCAATACATTTCCGACACACTTTTCCCTGTACGTGCATCGAATATTAAATGAAAATGCAATCACTGACTAATAAAGATATATGAGGAAAATTGATGCAACCATTTGGCGATGCAGTATTCGTCGAAATGGTCCAATTGCCAAGCCATTTGGCCATTAAGGCAGTTAAATTTTGCACCGCAAATAGTGTTAAATATAAAATTTTGCCAATAATTGCTTCTCTTGCTATTTCAGCTGAAAATTCTGCGAAATTAAATATTTTTATGATACAACAACAAGGTCATCTTGTTGCCGGGGATTCCATATGACTTTCGTAGCATGAATACCTTTGTTAGTCAATTCTGATCAGGAGTACTTGGTACTGCATAATTCGTCTTCTCACGTGAACTTTAATTGTATTACATGTCCAAGGCTTATAAAATGCATTACGATGGTGTACGACAATATATATCATTACTAACTCCCAGAATACAGTAGAGTTCCTCAAATTTGAACATTGGGGGGTATAGATGACATTTCTTACTCCTCAAATTTGAACAATATTTTCAAAAACGTAAGGGAATTCATGTAAAATGCACTTTCACTTCACAGCAATGGAATTTGCTGTGGAAGTTAATATAATACGATAATATTGAGGAAACACCAGAGAAAAATAGTTCTAATAACAGACTCCACGTAAAACTTCCTTCACATAACCTCAAATTTTACATTTTGAAGTCATAATCATCGTTCGAATTTGAGGAGTTCAAATTTGAGTAACTCGACTGTACATTGCAAAATTGGCAAAATCTAACCTAAAATCTTATCCTGGATTGCTATGGATTCACGATCAGTAAGGTTATTTTAAAATAAATGAGGTTATAAGGTGTAAAAAATTTTAAAATAAATGAGGTTATAAAATGAGATTTAAAGACCAATTTGCTAACGAATACAAACTATATTCAAAATAACTATGCGCCGTTAATTTCTCTTGGACATGGGCTATCCAAAAATGTTCTACACATTTCGTAGATAACGATTTATTGTCCCAATAAGCTGTGTTTTCGGAAGTATTGCATGCATGAAAGTACCCCACCATCCCCTATTGTAGTTTCTATCAAACTTTCTTGATATTATCATTTTTAAATAGTTAAAACTGTAAGAAAAAGCAATGTAGACAGGGTATAATGCAACTTGATTATAGTTTTTATTTTTATATAAATAAACAAGAAAAACGTGAAAAAATTAAAGTGTCCCAAACATCCCCAAATCCAAGGGGTAGCTCATATTAAGAAATCCTCGTCAATTGTCAGATAAACCCAATTTTTGCATCGCGAAACCCGAGAAACCAGAAACTCTTGTCAGAAAAAATGGAAATGAGTTACCCCTTGCCCTAACCTCAGAATTAAAGAAATAACAGAAATAAAATATTTATAGTACAACTAGAACTAATCTAACATGCACTAAAAATAAGGTTACTTCTGAGGTTATAATCACAGAGGTCTTTCAAAAGAAAAGAACAATATTAGATCCAATAAAAGAATCATTAAATTGTTTTATTTGGCTATCAAATAATCAATAACTTGGCCATGTAGGCAGTTTCGTAGTTCATGCCTCTTAAAATAAATTTTCATTTGTAGGTTAGGTTAAATTTAACCTCAATTTTGATTACATTTTGTTCTGCTTAGATTTCTGCATAAATAATAAATAAATTCATAGCGAAAATTATGCAAGGGATCTTGGAATTACAGTAGAGTCTTTCAAATTTAAACGCTCGGGCTTTATAAATAACATTTCTCCCAAAATTCGAGAGATATTTTCAAAAATAACGAAATGATCGAGATTATTGTAAGACTAAATTATACTTCAAATCGAATGCTTAAACTTTCTCACAAATCTTCATTTTGACGTGTTTTTTTTTCATTTTATACCATTATAATGTTTTTTTTTTTTTGTAAATATTCAGGAAACAGAAGACAAATATGATTCTTAATCATCTACCACACGAATTTGATAACATAACCTCACATTTGACTTTTGATTGTTTAAATTGGTGTTAAAAATTTTGCATTTCGAAAGATATCGCCTGCACGTATAGTATTATTCTTTGTTGGTAATTGTGAATTCGCAATGTTTTTTCGGTCCGAAAATATCCTTTATCCTGGAACCCTCTGTGCTAGTATAATGCGGACAATATTTCCTACCCAAAGAAGGTATAATTATTTCGAAACAGTGGAATATTACACAGCGAGCACAATTAGCTAAAAAGGCAGCGTTTTCAGCATATTTTTGCTGAAAACGCTGCCTTTTTTAGCTAAAGCGGTCTTCAGGTTTAGTCCTGTTCCCGGAAGTCTCAAAATCTTAAAAAGTGAGCAATTTTATTGCTTTTTTATAACTTAATAGGTCATTTATCTTTAATAATCCAATCCTAAGTTAAAATTTTCAAAAAATGTGATTGATAAGAAATTAGAACAGTTAAGCCATATGGCTAAGCCTTAGATCTGAAGCCCGTATAACTACTCACTGTAGTAACGCCGATACAGTAATTATTTAAATTATCAAAAAAAAAAATATTTTAACGAGTAATTTATGGGCACACAAATTTTAAAAATTAAGGTATTACAAAATAAATACATGGTTAGTAATTATTTAAAAGTAAAACGACATAGCCAGACATAGCTCTAAAATTGTATTTAAAGCACTTATTGGATATTTAACCACCTAAAATATTTTGAACCTGTAGTCTATAGTGTTCCCCGATTGACTGATAGAGAATGAAAGAAAGATTTAGGGCGCTATTCCAATGGAAAATGAAAAGGGGAAACCTATCTCCTGAACATATTTTTAGTACTGGACTTTTCTCATGTACTAATTCTCACATGGCTTCTGCATAATTCAGTTTTTTGTGCTGGTTCATGTTACGACTGTGTTGTGGATTTGGAACACGATGAGGACTGATAAAATGAAAATCCGTCTTGATAGAAATAAGTAGAACGAAAAGTCGATAAAGCAGAAGCACATGTAAACAGTCATGTACTAAAAATGGGGTATTATCATATTTTGATTCGCTTCATTACGGGCTTTCGTAAATTTGAAAAAATACCTATAGATGACACATTTTCATAGAAAATTTATTCATCTACACCTTTGTAAAACACCGTTTTCTCTGCGAGAAAAGTGAGAAAACGAGAAAAGTACTTTTCAAACTATTTTAGAAAAAAAACACACAAAAGACTGCAAATGGTTTGACCAATGCAAACAACAAGCGGCGAGACATGGTAATGACGTTTCTTTTCACCGTGAGACATCAGAAATTGCTTCGCTTTTTTTGTTAATTTTTGCTCTATACCTTTTGTTACTTTTTACCCCAAGTGGCCATTTTTAATAAAAGGATTTCTGGAGAAAAGAACTTTTGTGAAATTCTAAAATAGATATCGGATTTGTATTCAAAAAATCTAAATTATTTAGAAAATATTCACCAGTGCATCAATTTTGGAAAATAAGTAGGTAATAATTGTTATCTTCTGCAAGGAAAATATTTCAAAAATAGGGCTAAAAATTTCGAAATTTTTTATTTTCTAAATTCTTTGTTCGAAATCTAAGAAAACTCATTGAAGAGGAGAGCCTCATATGGAGGCTATCTATAGAAAAAAAATTTGAGCCGCTATCTTTTTTACCTTGGAAGATATTGAGTTTTGAATTTTTTCGATTTGTAACTTTGCCCCAGTCTCCCCTATTGAATCACACGTGAGTCACCCTTAAAATTTGTAAATAGAAAATTCCTGACGGATGCAAAAGCTTAATGGTACTGTTCCTATGAAACATTTAAAGACGACATTGTTCTCCTGAACATTTTTTTAGCACTTTTCTGTTCTCATAAGCCTCTGCATTATCGACTTTTCCTTTTGTTGGTTTCTGTCACGACTGTTTGGCGATTTTAGAACACGAGTAGGACTGGGGAAAATAGTCGTAATAGGAACCACAGCAAAGAAAAGTCGATTATACAGAAGCACATGAGAGCTGTCATGTACTAAAAAGAAATGTTCTCCCTTTTCATTTTTCATTTGAATAACCGGAATAACACAACTCTTGAGAAAAAGGAATAGAATTAAACTAAAATACTTTAAATGATGCATGACTCTCCCATTTGTTATCTCTATTTAGGTTTATTTTATAATTTAGAAAGTTATGCGAGGAATAATTTACATTCACACTTTGACGACAACCATTTGGAATCTATTTGGCCTAAATTCAACTGGTCCTAAACAGGTAGTCAATAAGATGTTAATTTGCAGTAGAATTTTTATAGTTTTTGCAAAGTTGATAAACTTATCGAATAACCAATTTTCTTTCAAATGTGGTGTACATTTCCTCAATATATTATCTCCATACCATCTTACTGAAATAGCTCAGAGTATAAAAAAAAATTACAACGTCAGGGTCACCAGATTTGTTTCTTTATTAAGCACCTTTAAGGTGAGACAACGAGAGTCAAGATCACGGTTGATCGTTGGCGCGTCGGTTGCAATGCCGCCGTTGAAATGTTGTTTTATTAACAAAATGCACTGCCTTTTTTGTGAAAGCCAAATTGGAATATATATTGCATATATTAATCGATATATGACTTTACCATTTAGTGTGCACTCGGAAAATCCATCATAAAGTCAACATGGGTGAAGAGCTTTTAGGATGAAGAGTGAATCTCGGTATATTTATGGAAGCATAGAGATGTGTTGCAAATGCATATGTGGCTTTATGTTGTAGCTATAAATACATGCAGATTTCTCTCATTTTCCAACAAACGACCTACCCCAAAGCACGTGCTAGAGTGAGATACTTATATACGTAGAAACGTTATATAGTAAAAACCATCATCCCAATGTTCTCTATATAGCTCTATCTAGTGTAATACTGTTTGAAATGCATAAATAGAGCAAGGAGGGAAGTAAGCAGAAAGGGTGTAAATGTGGGTAGACGTGGATGCATATCTCTTGTCCTAGGGGGTGGGAAACCCACCCACATTTGGTGTTTGGTTGCGTCTGTTTTTGCATGATAACTCGTGTGGCTTTGGGTGCCAGGGATGCAGAACAGAATGAACGTGGGAATAAAATACAAAACATTTCGTGAACATCATTTTGATTGAGGGGATTTTTTTTTGTAGAAAAAATGCAAAATATCAAGCTGTCCTATAAAAAAGTCACGAGATTTATTCAACAATGAATTGCGTGAAAAAAGTAAAATTATTGTACGACCTGCAACGCATTAAATTTCAGACCTTTAAAAATTTATGTTGGGGAACTAGGGTGAAGGGGAAGAAATTTTGCATTTTACGATGGGAAGTAAAATTGGTAGTGGTCAATGATAATCCATTATTCTTAAATTTACATCAATTATTTACCCAAAGAGAACATAAAATGTACAAATTTAACGAATCTTATACGTTTCCGGAAAATTTACTCCTCGTTCTACGTCGGTCTATTCATTACAAAATTTACAGACCAAACGGTAAGAGATAACGACTTGGTATTATCGAATCTCAAACCTGCTAAACAAAGCCATAAGTTTTTACATGAATATTAGTAAATTTTGCAATAACTGCTCTTTCCGAATTTAAAATAAAATACAAAGATAATTTTCCGAGAATACTGGAAATAAGAAGAACAATAGTTTAAGACATAACAGCCATTTAAATTATTTTTATCAAAAATTGAATTCAGAAAGGCAAGCAAATTTTAGCTGCATCTAAGAACAAATTTTCAATGTTGTGATATTAATTATTAGGAACACAAAGGACAAATAGAAGAACAGGGGCATAAGATTCATTTTCTTCATTTTAGAGAAGCAAGGTGATGTACGATGTAAATATAACTTTTGTTTTTGTTTTTCGAAATCAAGGCCTTTGTATTACAACGGGCCCCGATCAAAATTCCGAAACTCAAAATTCCTAAAGTAAAAGTTCCGAACACCAACATCCTGAAAAGACTAAAATCCCGAAAGCCAAAATCCTGAAAAGTCAAAATTCCGAAGAGCAATCCTGGAAGCCAGAATCCCGAAAAATCCAAAATCCTGAATGAGTCGAACTCCCGAAAGGCAAAATAATGACCTAAAGTCAAATTTCCGAACACCAACATCCCGAATAGACTAAAATCCCGAAAACTAAAATCTCGAAAAAGCCAAAATTTCGAAAAATTTAAAATCACGAAAAGGCCGGAATCTCGAAAGCCAAAATTCTGAAAAGCCAAAATTCCACAGACCAAAATCCTGGAAGCCAGACTCCCGAAAAATCCAAAATCTCGAACGTGTCGAAATCCCGAAAGGCAAAATTTCCTAAAGTCAAATTTCCGAACACCAACATCCTGAGAAAATTAAATTCCCGAAAGCCAAAATCCCTAAAGCCAAAATCTCGAAAAAGTTAAAATCACGGAAAAGCCAGAATCCCGAAAGCCAAAATTCTGAAAAGCCAAAATTCCGTAGACCAAAATCCTGGAAGCCAGACTCCCGAAAAATCCAAAATCTCGAACGTGTCGAAATCCCGATAGGCAAAATTTCCTAAAGTCAAATTTGCGAACACCAACATCCCAAAAAGACTAAAATCTCGAAAAAGGTAAAATCACGAAAGTCACAATTCTGAAAAGCCAAAATTCCGTAGACCAAAAACCTGGAAGCCAGAATTCCGAAAAAGCCACAATCTCGAATGTGTCGAAAACCCGAAAGCCAAACTTCTGAAAAGCCAATATCCCGAATTTGCCAAAATCCCGAACGCCAAAAATCTAATAAGCCAAAACCTTGTAAAGGCCGAAATCCTGAAATCCTGAAATCTTAAAAGTGTCAGAACTACTCCCATGATTGCACCTGTGCTTGAAAGAGACAAAGGGCAATTTTCTATGCTCTTGGAAAATTATACCATACATTATCCTCCGTATAACTTCGTCCCTTTCAGGATTTTGACCATTCATAAATATGGCTTTCAGGATTTTAGCCCTTCCATTTTAGCCTTGACTTTTCTGCATTTTAGCTCTCAGAAATTCGACTTTTCTAGATTTTGGCTTTTCGGAATTTTAACTTTTCGGAATTTCTATCTATTCGGAATTTTGTATCTTCGGAATTTTGGCTGTTCGGGACTTTGGCTTTCGTACTTTTGGTTTTCGGGATTTTGACGTTTGGGATTTTGACTTTTCGGGATTTTGGCAGCACCTAAACCTTTAATAAAGATGAAACATTTGAAGACTTTTTTTTCAATTTTTGTTGTAAAAAACTTTAAAAATTTATTGCCTGATTTTCTGAAAATATTTTTCAGATAGACCAATTTTTTTTTCAAATTTAAAAGTTCATTAACCCTAAAAACCAATCTAAGGATATCTTTTTATATCCCAAAGTAAACGAAATTAATTCACTCATCTTAGAAGAAGTATTTGGATTGTAATATTCTGAGATATAAAAATACTTTATAAATATTCAAATAAAATGTTTGAATCCAAACAAGTTTACTGCAAACTATTTCCCTTCACTTTGCATACTAAAGAAAATTGTTGTACGATGATTTATTGTAATTAAATTGACAGCTTGCCGAAAGTCATGTAATTATAGATAATAAAATGTAACATGAAGAATTTCCTTGCAAATCCTAGTATAATTATAATGTTAATTCAAGCATTCAACAAATGATACAGTGCCTAAGGGAGTGTGAAAAGTTAATTTTAACAGAATGTAAAGTAGCAAGAGATTAATGACACAATTTGATTAATAGCATTGAACGAGGTGTATTCACAACGAATTATTTAAATCAATCAACTTTTGTTGTTGTAAATTATTCATACATCCCTGATCCAGTGATTATAATGTTTGCAGATATCGCTTTTAGAATAAATAGATTTCCTAAACTCGGTTTGATATCCTAAATTAATTTATAGTTATGTTAGGGAAATAATTTAATTTATGATACTAAAAGTTGTCTAGGGAAACTCTTGGTTAAATTAATACAAAAACTTTCCTTTTTCTCCCATTTATTCAACTCCCATCGAGTTGATTGTAATTTACGGAAGTGCGGGTTGAAGAATTGAATATGTACGGGAAAATGTGAAAGGAAGAAACGAATAAGGTTTTTCTTGACCTACATATACAATTGCCACGCGTTTGCAGGAATGTAATCGGGATCCGAAAATGTATCAATTCACTGGAGACTGGGACACTACTCAAATGTCAGTCAATCTGAACTGATGGAGTCAAGTTTAATCTCATAGACATCATCCATGAGCAACTTTCACCTCATTGAAATCAAATAATTTCATCTTGATTTCCTCATTCCATCCCTGGATACAACCCCGGGAAACACTATTCCCTCCTGCTGAGGTAAAGCACTAAAATACAAAGCTTTCCTCTTTTGTACAAATGTCTAAGAAATACATCACGTTCAACCTCCTCAACAATCCCAAACAAGGGGTTTAGAATATTTTTTAAATTCATTTTTTTTTAATTTTATAAATATTAAAATAGTGTTAAAGTGTTTAATATTTATTATTATTAATATAAATAAAAAGTCTATTCAACCAGTCAATAGAAAACGATATTTTCAATATGGCTTCAATAACAGTTGATCTAAAATGTTAAATTTGAGGTTATGTGAAGAAAGCTTTGCGGTGAGTCTGAATATGATCCATTTTCTCTTGTATTCTAGGAAAAGGGCGAGGAAATGTTGTCAAATAGTCATAGTTGAGGAATAGAATGTACATTGTTCCATGAAATCGCTCAGATCGCTCCATTTTATCTGCGCAGGCTTAACTGTCATCGTGGACATTATAGGTTATCTTTTCCTATGAAAGAAGACCTTTCCAGAATAAAAGTTTAATTGAATCTAGAAATTTAAGAACTTTTTGTCATGTTGGTCCTTGCAATTAGTTTTTCGCATGATCTTTTGGTGCTTTACTGGTCTACTAGAGACCAAATTGAATCGTAAATCACAAAAGCATTTCAAAATCAAAAATTGGTAAATAAATGATCATTTTAGATTGTTTCTGGCTTGAGTTACAAGCATATGGACAAACGAAAAAATACAAACATGAGACTAGTTAAACTTTGACTTTCGAAAATTCACGATGGCGATTTTTTTAGGTCATAGGTATTTTTAAATGTTCACCTGGACCACCTCCAAAACATATCCAAAAATAAAAGAAATCGTAGGAGCTGTTTTAGAGTAAAACCAAAAAACATGGCTTTTGAAAGAATGGAGGGAGGTGGGGAAAATAAATATCATAATAATGTTCCTTGGGTCGACTTATGGGGGAGGGGGGTTCTCCGAAGATCCGGAATTCGTATCTCTTACCGTTTCGCCTCTAGATGGGTAACAATTTTACGGACTGAAAAAAAGAATATTTAAAAAAGATTGGTCATTTACGGGTACTTAACCGATTGATTACCTATTAAGACCGATGCAATCATGTTGGAAATTTCAAAACCTTTCCAAAAAATCCTAATTTTACCAAATCGGTTGAAAATAGGCCAGAGGTGTGCAAAAACCGTTGAAACCGAATTAACGTCAAAATAAGTTTGTTATAGTAGCGTTTTGACCATTGATGTACATGTTTCATTTGACGTTTATTCGGTTTCAACGGTTCTTGCACGCCTCTGAAATAGACCATCAAAGTAGTAAAGACTTTTCTTTTAAAAATTAAAAATGACGATTTTTTATGTCATAGGTATGTTTAGACAATTTAGACGAAATGTTCGCCTGGACCATCTCCAAAACATATCCAAAAATAAAAGAAATCATAGAGGCCGTTTTCGAGAAAAACTAAAGGAAACATGGTTTTGATAGGGATGGAGGAGAAAAAGAACAAAAACCTCTTGAGATATCGTTTTTTTTTATTGAGGGTCACTGAAGATCGGAAGTTGATATCTCTTACCGTTTAAGCACTAGGACGGTGACAAATCGAAAAAAAGTCGATTATATAACTTCTCTTTGAGCTCGAGCAGTAAAAGGTGACCCAATTCAAAGGTACCCCACTTACCCTTAGGCCGGCTTCAAACCTGAGGCTCATGCCAGTTGCTCACTAAGATAGCTTTGTTGGTGACTAAGCATGAGCCAGAAACCTTTTTAGACCTAAATTGAGACTTAGTGCTTAGATTCTGACAACATTGGAATCTGGCGGGCTGTAAATTACATTTCCCGAAAACATAAACAAAGTTCGTTCTCAAACGTTTATGCACAGTATGATAGAGAAATTTCATTTTGTGCTTTTTAGGTAATCCCAACTTTTCGTTCAAAATGCTTTTTAGGTATGATTCCTTCTAATTTCATCTGTTGTAATGACTGATTTTATGTTTCACAGTGTCATTTCAAGAGTGCGTCTTTATCTATAAGTCACGAACAAAGCACTAAACTTTCGTTTAGTGCAAGTATGATATTTTAGGAAATTGTTGTTTAGGATTGGATATTAATGACAAATGTCCCATTAACTCTTTCGCGTCCTACTTCTATTCAGCAGATGAATTCATGTAAAATTGAGTTTTTCCTAATGCTTTGTGATCAAATATAATAGTTCAGAGGAAAAAATATTCCATTGCGTGAAAACTCCGAAAAATCCCGGGTCATATATGACCCTGTTGTCCTCAAGGGAAGTGTACATACCATTTTCAAAATCTATATCACGGGCTTTTTAAGAGTTTTTTTTTTGCTTGAAGTTATTAATTTGGCCAAAACCATGGCAAACTGGATTGTTTTGATGAACACTGTACTCTTGGTGTTCAAGGAATCTTCCTGGTAATCCCTTTGAACAGTCTCTGTCACAATATTTTGAGTGGTATTTGGCAAAAAAAAAACTTATCCACATATTTATTCACACACAATACAATTGCACAATATGAGACGCTTGCAGCATACTCTAAAATATTGCAAAATATGTTATAATTCATCAGATATAAGATGAAATGTCCAGGAACAAGACGTCCCACCTGCATTTCACAAAGAAAAACAATGTCCCAACTACATTTCGCTATAGGTTTGGGACGAAAACACTGTTACCCTTGGGGACAATAGGGTCATATATGACCCCGAAAATTCTACACGCTTTTCTGGAAAATTGAGAGTAGTTTATTATATCAAAATATGCAATATACAATCTTTGGATATTCTATTGTGTGTTTCTAAAGAACTTTTTGCTGAAAAAAATAAATTAATATAAAAAAATTTGAAAAAGAAAAGTCATTTCACAAAGTTCGAAATTAGTGATTTTTTATCTCAAATATTTTCTTTTCCTGAATATCTGGAGTCTTGAGAAAATTAGCCAAGAATATTACATCCTTCTATTATGATGTCGTGCACAAACCGATAGATTTCAATTAATATAAATAGTCAAAAAAAAAAATTTCCCCGGATCATAATATGACCCTAATGACGCTAAAGAGTTAAATTTTGAAAAATCAATAAAATTGCTTGTTTTCCATCATTTTCCACTAAGCCGTCTCTCGGTTTAAGTCGTAAGTGTGTCTAGGGTAGGGCATAAGTCTCCAAATTTTAGGGCTTAACCACAACCCGATATTTTCCGACTATGACTTAAGCGCTAAGTCTCAACCATAAGTCTCTAGTCTGAAGCCCGTATTACAGATGCAAAGCCAATTCATTTAGAATTGTTGCTCATCCCAATAGCAAAACTCAAACGTCTGTAGTGAGTCAAAAAAAGAACCACAGAATTGGTCGTAAAACGAACCGAAAACGGATTTTCAGTAGTTAAATCCGAACTTCAAGATATGGTACAGTCGGTACAGTTAGAATTATTTAGAAAAGCAAAAAGATGTACACCCCTGCACCACGAGGTTCATTAAGATTAGAAGAGTCCTTTCGTTATTACTATATTGCATTATAAATAAACAATGCAATGCAATGCAACGTCCGTAAGAAAGACTCACGCCCCTCAATATTTCCGTCTTGGAGTGCTGGGAATCGGGCTGACTGGGAAGTGGGAAGTTTTCCGAGGTATAGTAAGTTTTTCGATATAAACTGACTGTTTGCTTTTCTACAATTTTTTCCTCTTTACTCCCCCCCCCTCATCCTTGCACCCATCCCAATGTCTCCAGAGGAAAAATCTTCCACATGCGAGACGAATTGTTGCAAGAAAACATGGAATATGAGAATGATGATAAGAGGAATCACTCATGGATGTTCTTCTCCGGGAAGTCAGTATTCCGAGACTTAGTCTATGCCAATGGGATTTGGGTGTGGAGCAGCGGGGGTTGAGGATAAGGGGATGGGGTGAAAATCGATTTTATTTTCTGTTACTCTTCCAAAGTGACTGCGAGTATTGTTGCTTGAATGGATATACCATTGGTTTGCTGGGGATGTTTGATAAGCCTTCCAGAAAGGGGTGGAGATGACTTGGATCGTATTCTGTGTGCAGAATGTTTGGAAGGATGGGTAACATGGGTCTTGAATACTACACAAGAATAGCAATTTTATCATAGCACTGAGATTGAGAAGGAGAATAGAGACAATCGCATATTATTTGAGGCATTTTGTATTTGGCAAAAAGGATTTCTGTTAAAGAAGATACAATCGTATTAAAAAGCATTATAGGAAGATTCCAAATCGAGAATTAAGTAGAGTAAATGCATTTTTCTTTGTGATTCACGTGATTTATATAAAAATGTTATTTGATTAATTATGAGCGGGAGTACACTTCGTGATTGACGGGTGACAAAGGTAATCTCTCACCTTCCTTGCAATTAGTTTGATTAATGCTTCCTGCCACAGTGCTATGTATATAAAAAGTTTATCAATCACTTTTACATCGACATTCTGTCTCGCAATACTCGCGAAATACAATTAGATCTCTCCTATTCTATTATCATGTCCTTCCTACAACCATCACTCTTTCAGGAGCATCCTTCGTCCTTTCTGTGGCAGAATGTTAATGGATTCAAATTGAATTCATCAGCATTAAACACGAGGAATGGCACGTCTAATCCTATTACACTCTGGGATTTACTGAATTGTCTGTGGTGGGAAAATTGTTTCGCAAAATAAATCATTGTGGCACGTGAATTTGCCTAATAGGCATGTCTATGTTTTTCCACACGGGAAAACAAGTCTCAGCGAAAGACATCTCAAATGGTGTGACTTTTGAGACGATGCCAAAATGCGAAAATAGACCTTTCACTATGTCACATTGTCTGCCCAATAATTTTCCATTTTACACAATCATCCTCAATATTGACTTCAATTTTCATTGAACAGCTGTGAAAGCGTTACAAAATGGAATAGGAGATTTAGAGGTAGGATAAGTGTGCCAAATTCCGGCCAGCTTGCAATTTCGGCCACCTTTTTTGTTCCTCGAATTTCCATGAATTTTTAGTTTTTACATACTCTAGAGATTATACAATGCAAAAGAATAACAAAAAATGTAGCTTCGACAAACGAGATGACGTAAAAGGGCAAGGAACTATGAGAATGAAGGTGGCCGAAATAGGGCACCAAAGCTATGTCTACATTTTTATTCATTTTAAAATGTATTAAGAATGATTTTGGAGTAAATAAAGTCGACAAACTGTCAATAAGGTTCTAAGCAACATTCCTTAAAAAGAAGTAATAAAAAAATCAATTTCTATTAAAGATATTACATTTCAAACTTCAGACTTTAGCGCTTGCATGCAACTATGCCGAAATTTGGCACACTTACCCTAGTCCCACTTAAAGTAAATTAGATTTAAATAACTTCTTAATGCATGGAAAATATCAACTAATGATTATCAATATGAATCCACGATTGTTCTTCTATATACTATTCTTCTTTTAGAAAAGGAAATTATTAGGCCATGCCATTTTAATAAATTTTCAGGTTAGTAAATAGCCTTATTAGAAATTTGAGGTTATGCAACACGTAACCTAAAATACAAGCTTAAATTTCGATAAATTTAAAGAAAAACCCGATTATCATTATTAAAAAAAAATAGCGAAGAAAATTCATTTGGCAGAAAAGAGATTATATCGCACTAGAAAGTTACATAACCTAAAAGAAAAATAAGATTAGAAAATGCTTTTGATTTTTGAAAATGCAGATATTATTAATTTAAGAAAAATTAATTAATTCAAGAATAAGTTTATAGGGCAGAGGCGTTCAAGAACCGTTGAAACCGAATAAACGTCAAATGAAACATGTACGTCAATAGTCACAACGCTACTAACAAACTTATTTTGACGTTAATTCGGTTTCAACGGTTTTTGCACACCTCTGTTATAGGGTAAAGTGGTACAAATTGGACAATAATGGTACAATTTGGACAGGGCTTTTTTCTTGATAAATTTAGTACTTCATTTTTATTTGTATATTTTTAATGCTTTATAATTTTGTTCCTTGTGCTTAAAAACAAATTTTGTACTGTATTTATCATGAAAAAAGCCATGTCCAACTTGTACCGGCGAAATGTCCAACTTGTAACACTATGTCCAACTTAGGAGAAACTGGGGCACCACCAAACACGGGGTAGCACCAAACACTAAATTTTATTTTTAAACTACTTGGACTATCTCGACCATTTCTTCAGTGGATAAGCATCCCTATAATGCCTATAAATTTCTGTAAGCCTTGTTCTCTGAAGTCGAATATCTGATTAAAAAATCGCAGTGTTTGGTGGTATCCCGTGTTTGGTGGTGCCCCAGTTTCCCCTATATCACTTTACCCTAGATTACAATGAGGTACTTAATTTTTAGGTTAGAACGGTTAGAACCGATCTATCCTCAGATCCTTTTTCTTCTATCACTCCAAAAGTCTTAACATTCTCAATATTATTCAAGTCAAGTTATTAATTTGTAGCAATATTTTAATAAAAAGCGTTACATTATTATTTAAGCTGATGAAGAAGAGATAAACTGCATGTGTGATATATTTCTCATATGCTTATTTTTCGATAAAATTTTTATGACAACTCTGAGAACTTTATAAATTTATGATTGGCGCACATTTCAATAATAACATTTCCATTTCACAGGAAATAAATTTCTCTAATCGATAAGCTATAAAAATTGAAATGGTACACTTTTCACAAAAATAGAATAATCAAAATATAAGCGTTTTTCTACTAGATGTAGGGTAAAGTTGGTTTCTTTGACCACTTTCCCATACTGTAGTGAAAATTACATTTTCTAAGTTTCTAAAGATTGTATATTCTACGTATTAAATAAGAAATCATAAATAAATCTGTTACTGATTTTTTCCATGGTTTAGCTAAGGAGGTTGGTTAGCACCTCTAAGACGGCGATGGTCATAAGCAAGATGGAAAGTATTTCTATCAAAATTCATTGAGTCGCTCAGAGCAAGAGTGGGCTATTTCAATAAGGAAATTCAAATACAATAGGCCTACCCTGATCGTCTCAAATATAAATACAATGCAAAAGACTAGAATAAGAAAATCAAAATGATAAGACTAAATTACTAAATTATAATAAAAAATTAATGAAATTTGTATTTTAGACAAATTATACAATTAGGGTGAAAGGAACACCTATTGACATTTTAAGAAGTCGTATCAGGACCATTTATTGACACCCTACTCTGTACCACCTGGAATACGAAATTTGAACACTTATCCTTATCGAAAAACGTAGATTAACGGAAATATACCATATTACTTAAATTTTATTAGATACATTAAATAAATTTCAAGATTTTGACAAAAGTGTCAATAGGGGTTCCCTGTCGAAGAAGTATTCCTCCGACCCTAGTACGTTTTCGACTAATTTCTTTCCTTTTTTCTCATTTTTACATAATACCTCAAAATTGTATGAAAAAGAAGCTTAAGAGTTGAAAACTTATACTACCGCTCACAAGGAAAATCCTCCAAGTTCAAATAGAATTTGCGAATGAAACATCGTCGGTGTCGGCCAGAATCGCAAACCGCAAAATCCCGTAAGACAAAAATCCTGAAAGGATCGCAATCTCGAAAAGTCAAAATCCCGAAAGACCAAAATCTAGAATGATCAAAATCCCAAAAGTTAAAATCCCAACGCCAAAATCCCGAGTTTTTGACCGGAACCCAACGTTGTACATCCCTTAATTCGAACCCAAAGACTTCATTGGTGATAGTTTCAGAGAGTTTAAAAAATCGTTGTTCGTTCTATATGGCAAGGTCAAGAAAGGTAAAAAAAAAATGTATATTTTGGATATAGACGCTAAATGGCAAGAGATAGAAGTTTGGGATGGTTTCTAACCTCCCTATAAGTCAACACAGGTAACTAAGTTGTGATATTTATTACTTTTCCCCCATATCTTTTCTTATTTTCCAGAAATATGTTTTTAAGGATATTTCAGATTGTGATAAAACTTATTAATAGACGTCTTTCAAAGGTCTACCATTGACCTTGAAAAGAAATGAAGTAATCTTTCAAAGTTATTAGCATGAACGAAATGCCTACCTGTACAAATTGCAAAATATAATAAATACTCATTCGACTTAATTTTTGGGATATCCTAAAAAATGTATTTCTAGAAGAGAAGGGTTGGAGGGAAAAAAGATCTTTGATTGCCTCGGTCAACTTATACTGAAAAGTGTAATGTGTGACCTTGTTGAGCTTCCCATAAGGAGTGAACAACAATTTTTCAAATTCTGGAACAATCATGAATGAGTTCTTTGTGTCCGAATTAAAGATATGCAAAGTGTCATCCACAAATTCGATTTTAAACTGTCAGACTTTTCATGCCAGGGCTATTTTAATAAGGAAATTAATTCACGATAGACCATTATTGTTCTGAGCATCTCAAGTTATCTCAAAATCGTGATAAAAATCCTTAAAGTTTAGGAAAAGGGTTAGGTCCTAGGCACACTTACGACTTATGCCGAGAGATGTTGGCTAATTCGTTCTACGGCCGATTCATTCAAAAGAAATCGCCTGCAGGTATGCATATATTCTCGATATATAAAGCCATTTCGCGCGTTTTTTTCGGTTCCGAAAATGTGTATAATCCCGAGACTGAGTGTAGTTAGGTTAAGCCGTCTCTCGGCTTAAGCCGTAGATTTGTCTAGGATAATAGACTTCTAGCTATGAAAGTAAAGAAATTCATAATCTATCAAATTCACTCAATTTGAGATAGAATAAGCTACAAGGTTTCTGGCTTCGAACACTTTATATTTTTCCCATATTCCTTTAATGAATCTGACCTACGACAATATATTTTAATAGCTAGTATTAAGTTTCACATTTCCTGAAAGAATTAAGTCAAATTCAATAAAGGATTGTGGAGTAAAAAGTGTTCGAAGCCAGAGTGTGTGCGAAGCCTCAAAGCCTTCCCCTAATGGCTATAAGTGAGACCATCACTATAATATCAACGGGATCAATCAGTAGGGAATGGTTATTCTGAATATAGAGCAATCTTTCTCGCAATTATTAGTTTGATAGAAGAATGTTTCCCTAAAAATTTTAACAAAAATTTGCAATAAATGAAATTGGATCCCTTTCATTAATTCTGGAACGGACGCAATTCGAGTAACTCCACCACAATTCAATTATTCAATTGCCAATTGACTCTTTGTTGGTTGTTTTGTCCGGAAAGAGTATTTTGTTCAGCTGGTAAAATGGGCAAAGAGAGTGAATGGAAATGCTGCTTTAAATGTTTGATTTTAATCCCCATTTATTTATCTATAACTGATAGCATGGAAATGAAAAAAGTCGTTCATTTACTTAATTTTTCGCAACATTTTGCGGCAGTTGGATTAATATTTACAAATTCTTTTGAGCCAGCTTTTTTTGGGAAACTTTTTAATTTCTAGCTACAAGTGCACTTGTATTTTTTCTTATCGAATGATATTGTGAATATTACTTCGCTGCGGATGTTAGATTGTAATTCTTGGGCAAAAAAAATGCCCCATCTAATTAATCGCAGCTGATATAGTACATAATTTCTCGCTTGTACATAGCTTTTTGCTTTCTTATCTGACCAAGTCTGCGTGGAAGAGTCACATTTTCATCGTGAAGGAGAAAATATTGTGATAAGCTTGGAGATTAAAACACCATCAACATTTAATGTGAATTCTCATTATGAACGCTTTTTCTTGAACATCATGCTATACTTATACGAAAAACAAATATGCTGGAGTACAAATAATGGTCGTAAAATGCATAAATGGAAAATAATAAAAAAACAGATGCACTGATAAGAAGCACTTTAATTAAATTAAATCTACCTTGAGCACATTTCACTTCACTTTGTGATTGCATTTTCCAGGTTTGTGATAAGATTTCGTATCAGGGGAGAAAGACCAACTTTCTGCATGGTAGTTCCTGAAGGAAATGTGTGAAAAGCCTCACCTGGATTGTCTGATTCAATTACAGTGGAGAAGTAAATGAAAGTCTCCTTCCTGGGCAATTTTTCAGCACTATTCCTCACTGGGTGAATTTTCCTATTTTTCCGGACACAATAAATTTTCCACAGAACAGGAACTGTGAACTGTTAATCCTTCCGGTGGAAGTTGAACACTGCGACGCTCGGAACTGTGTCTCTCGTCCCAAACGGTTCGTATCACACTAGTTGTAGCTCACAAAAATCACTTACATTTTCCACTACGCGTGGGCGGAGTTTTCTCAATCTCTGTTATCAGTCGGCGCGCAAAAATTCACCAGACTAGCAGGAGAGACTGTCTTTTCCTCTCACCATCTCCCTTCCGGGAAATCCTCCTCTTTCTCCCAGTTTCTTGCCTCAAGCAAAAGGCATTGATTTCTTAGGAAATGCACTTGGGATTGGACACAAGAGGATTTATTTGAGACGAAAAGACGCTTCGTCGGTCAAGTTGTAATCAATTATTTATTCTTCAGGGATTTCCCTGTCGATGTCCTATTGAGGTTCAACGGAAGCAGAAGTTATTGAATTTGAGACGTTAGCAACAATTTTTGGTGATTCGATATTAATTCATGTCTGATTGAGGACATTGAGAACATAGGGGCCATATATAGAAGTTTTTCTTTTATTAAAAAAAACAATTATTTTTTTTAAAAAATAGGTGAAGTAAGGGAAAGTACTCTCCCTTCGAACGTTCATGCCTTCGAATGCTTCGAATAATGTAATTTTTTTTTATTTTTCCTAGAGAATTATACACAATATTATCACATAATTATCAATAATTGATGACAAAATTTAACTAATATTTAATAAAAATGTGTAAATCTCTTAGAAAAATAAAAGAAAATTCACATTATTCGAAGGCATGAACGTTCGGAGGGAGAGTACTTTCCCCTATTCAAATAAATTAGGCAAATAAATTAGGAATGTACGATAATTTTCGTATTTTGCTAATCAAAATGGTATTTTTTAATTTACCAAAATTGATTTTTTGTTCATCAAATTTACTAATTTACTTACGAAAAATGTTTTAAGCGTATTTTTTCGTACTATAAAATTTTTAAATTATCAATGAAACACAAAAAAAAGATTTTGGTCGTAATTTTAATATGAATGTTATGATCAGTATAATAAAATAAATTTAAACTAAATAATCAATTATTATTTCGAACTTTTTCAAGAATTACAGCAATGAAATTTCAAAATATCTGAAATTTTAATAAAGAATTAATGATGGAATGAGAAGGATTTCTAAAAATAACTGATACGTAGTCAATGAAAAAATTATAAAAATAATAACACAAGCTGAAATCATTAGGGGAGACTGGGGCAAAAAGTCACAAATCGAAAAATTCAAAATTCAATATCTTCCAAGCTAAAAAGAATAGCAGCTCAAATTTTTTTCTATAGATAGCCTCCATAGACCTTCTTCAATGTCGTAAGTTTCTTACAATTCGAACAAGGAATTTAGAGAATAAAAAATATCGAAATTTTTAGCCCTATTTTTGAAATATTTTCCTTGCAGAAGATAACAATTATTACCTACTTATTTTCCAAAATTGATGCACTAGTGAATATTTTCTAAATAATTTGGATTTTTTGAACACGAATCCGCTATCTATTTTAGAATTTCACAAAAGTTCTTTTCTCCAGAAATCCTTTTATTACAAATGGTCACTTGGGGTAAAAAGTAACAAAAGGTATAGAGCAAAAAGTAACAAAAAAACGAAGAAATTTCTGATGTCTCACGGCCAAAAAAAAACGTCACTATCATGTCTCGCCGCTTGTTGTTTGCATTGGTCAAACGATTTGCAATCTTTTGTGTGTTTTTTTTTCTAAAATAGCTTGAAAAGCGATTTTCTCGTTTCCTCACTTTTCTCGCAGAGAAAACGGTGTTTTACAAAGGTGTAGATGAATAAATTTTCTATGAAAATATGTCCTCTAGGTATTTTTTCAAATGTACGGAAGCCCGTAATGAAGCGAATCAAAATATGATAATACTCAATATCTGATACTATTTGCCCCAGCATTTTTGAGAATAGTCACAAAATTACCTTTTAGAAATTGGCTCAAGGAAAATTACTTTCACAAAGTTGTAAAGCGGTAAATTTGAAGCGCTCGAGTAGCTTGTAAAAAAATAAAATAACCATTTTGTGACTTTTTGCCCCAGTCTCCCCTATAATTAGACAGTGAATAAATAATGGGATTTTTGGCAAAAAATTGCACTTCAGCATTAATCAATCTCTTATTTATTAAAAGAATTAAATTTATTTCTATACAATTTTTAATATTGATTATAATAATGATTCTTTAAAGTATTTAAAATTAATAGAACTTACTATTTCGGAAATTTTATTAAAAACGATTTTATAATAAATATTTAAAAAATTAATTCTGATTAAAGAAAGATGATCTTGATTTCCTGTTTTGTTTTGTATTGGAGTATTTAATTTAATACCAATCGTGTATAAAGTTACACGCCAAATAATTAAAATCTATATGTATTTTATTGGTGAAAGGTACTATTTCAGACACTTTTTTTATATTTTCGAAATATATATATAACTCAAAATCGAGGTTTTATATATACTTCTCTCCTATTTCTATGAAGTTCGTGTTATAAAATTAGCTATTCAGTATTAGTCGTAATAAATAAAATTCGGTCAGTGAAAAACTAATTTTGTTAAATAGGAAAATACTAAAATTTCTAAAAAGAAGACCAAGTTATAATAAACAAAAATAATAGATTATTTTTTATTATGTAAATTAGGACAGCCGGAGGGTAGTTTGAAACCTAAAATCCGGCTAGCAATCCGTAAGGCCATTTAAATATTTTTGGCGTTCTTTCCATTTCATCAGATTACGAACATGCTAAATTTTATTGCGATGTAATTTTAGATGTTAATTTTAAGAAATGTTATGCATCATAAACATAAACTAATCTATTTTCAATATTTTAGTTCTGATTAAAATAGCTTTCAAAACATGTGGGTAAGAGTGAAAGAAGACAATCTACTTCCAAGACGATTGTAAGAAAAATTTAATTTGTGTTATTTATTAATTATTTGTTACTGTCTAAATTTACCAAATTACAAACGAATTCATTTCATTTTTTATACAAAATATGTCTTTAGCAGACCTTTTGTTCAGGATAATTTCGAGAAATCCAAATTTTTACCATCCTTGTCTTTCTCAAATATATTACATATTTCTATCTCACTCTTTTGCACTCTTCTTCTTTATGTAAGGATCAAAACAAATTAAATATGTAGGTTTGAGCGTGAAAGAATAAGATATACATGCAATAAGTGCAATAAGTTTAAGGAAGAGAGGGATGGAAATTTTGATTTAATGAATTTTTCCAGATCTAAAAGATATACAACACCATAATATTCGAAATGAAAATTTAGGACTTGTTTTACAAGTACATTTCTCCACCTTATTTGCTCGTAAAAAAGTGTAACAACCGGAAAACTCATGAACGTAGGGAAACTATTCTTAGATTTTTCCCACAGAATTTTATAACTCAATAACAAATAAATAGTCAACTTGCTCGCGACACAAAGATCGATTAATTTGCGCTTATTTCAAGACAGTTTTAATGAGAGTGGGTGTTCTTGATATTTTTGTATGAGTATCTTCAATTTAATGAATTTCTTGTGCTAAAAACATATAAATCGTAAATAAATGTTGATGTAACATCGACTATTTTCTTTTCACTGATTTCCGAACATTGGCTGATGAAGTTATTACACTGGGAAATGTTAAAAATAATTCAGTGTCAGGCTTTCAATTATGCTTATGCTTCTTTTTCATTGTCATTCTTAAGTATACAGTAATTTTTATTAGATTTTACGTTTACTAAACTAAACATTTACTCAATTAATTATATAATTCTGCTTCTAAAATTTGTTTGTGAGACTAAAATAGTGTTTGATACAGGGGCCTCTCGACATTTCATTTTTGCATACGTTTTTGCATAGAGGCACTGAATACTATATTGGCAAGTTTTTTCCTAAAGAGAATTGACTTATCAGTCTGATATATTTCAAAATGTTGCATTAAAAACTATCTAAAAATACATATTTCATAATGCTCGCCGAAATAATACAAGAACTACGAGGAAAAATGTTTAATTCGCGGTGCAATATCTGCAAAATATTTACAAGGAAAAGTGAAAAATATCTTCACTTTTTATTAGGCTTGATGGGCCCCTGGTTTGATACATTAGAAAGAAAATTTGAAATATAAATCCATATATTTTGCAGACATTTTATATATAAAAAATGTAAGATTATGAAGAGTAATTTCTTATAAATTCAAAAATTGTAAAAATATTATGAGGAAATATAAATAACTGAAAATATATTTCGATAAAATTAAGCATCAGTGTTAAGTTTTCAATATGAATTGGAAATTCCTGTAAAAATTAAGGAAAATTATTGATCAACTGAATATTTCCTCGGAAAAATTACAACACAAGTTAAGCCATAATAAATTTGAGCGGATTTGCTCTATTTCATTGTCATAAAAAAAACTTGAAAATTTCATCAAACATTTTCAAATTATACTGTCGCTCGAATTAAAAAACTCAACTAAAAGTAACGCTGTAGTCTGAAAAAATACGGAATTAAAGAGAAAAGACTTTATATTCAAGAACTCCCACTTCCAAAAGACTTCCAAGCACTTTATTTTCAGCTGTAGACCACTTATGACCGTAATATCTCCCCCTTTGGCAGTACTCAATTAAGATTAAGTAAATTTAACAAAGGGAGTCTCAATTTTAGAGCAGTTATAACTACACAGTAAAAAAATGTGTAAAATTTTACTACTATAATAGTGCAAAATCGACCATTTTAGTTGTTTAATTTAAAAATGTTTAAAAAATGCACAAAAATTTGGTAATTTATTGTCACGTAATTGAAAATTACCACTATTATAGTTGAAAAATTTTCAATAACGTTGTTTCATTTCAAAATGTGTAAAATTTTAATACTATAATAGTGTGAAATCGGATAAATTAATTATTTAATTGCGATCTGTGTGAAATTTCTCACTATTATAGTCATAAAAGATTTTCAACAATATTTTGTAATTTAAAACTGTTGAAAAATTCTAAAAATTACCACTATTATAGTATGATTATACACATTATTATAGTGTGAAAAAAATACAAAAATTTATAGTATTTTTTGTCACATGATCAAAAATTAACACTATTATAGTTTGATCATAATATTTCACACTATTATAGTGTGAAGCTTTGTGTATTTCAACCAATGTTGTTGATTTTTCATACAAAAGTTGTTGAATTTTTAAACAAAAGTTGTGTAAAAATTGTTGAATTTCCCTTTAAGACATATACTTCAGTCGAGATGCTTTTCATTGGGCAACAGTTATATAGAACATACTATATAATATATATAGTTCTATATAGTTATATAGAACATACATACATATACTTATTATTAGCATAATAAGTATAATCGTGAAGATCCAAACATCAGATGTAATTATCTCGCTTTAGGGAGGATCCCAAATCCCAAGTACAGGAAAAAACATTACAAATGTCCAAAAAGGCAAAGAAAATACTAAAATAAACGAAATGTAATGAAAATTCAACAATTTTTGAGTTTACACATAAAAATTCAACAATTTTTAAAATCAACAACTCCAATTTCAACAACTTGAAATTCAACAACTTTAAATTAAACAATTTTAAATTAAACATTTTTTCCAAATTTAACACTATAATAGTAGTGTGAAAGATTACACACTATAATAGTGTTTTTTTTTACTGTGTACTTTATACGAAAAATCGTATAACAATGTAGCCCTACAGCTCGAAGTAGCCCCATTTTCCCCTATTCCGTCCTTATGGCTTCTACAAGGAGCAATTTGTTTAAAAAATATTTTTTTAAAGAAAATTTCCCCTGCTGCAGAACGACAGAATGTTTTAAAAAAAAAGGCAATTTCTGATGAAAATTGCTTCTGTGTAGACACTATTATTTTTCAATCCTTCGAATGAAAAATCGAAGAGATTTTTGGTGCGCATTATCGCATTGTCAGCATTTTTATTTGCTTCGTTTGACTTTGGCGCCAAAAAGGTTTAAAGAAATTTATGGTAGATGGCTCTATCGCGGATTGACTTTTCAGCCTTTGGAAGGTTTCTTCAGCATGAAGTTAGGGGAAGATAAATACAAAAGCAAAAGCCAGTGAAGTTTTTCATCTTTATCAAAGGTGTGATATTTTTTAATTTTAGGGAATTTTTAGCACAAGTAAGCTGAGAGAAATATGAAACAATGTACAAAGGGACAAAGGATTTCAAATTTCAAGTAAGAATGTCTGAATTAGCCAAAGAGATCAGAGTAGGATTTGTCCATGGAAAGTTCCGATGGTGAATGCGAGGTAGGAAAAATGTCCAGTAAATTTTGAATGATTTTTTAAAAATGTCGCTGCGCAGCCAACTTCATTTTGAGCGGATGCCAAATGACATCCGGCGAGAAAATTTAGATGGAATAAGAAGAAGAAGTCGTTTCACAAAAATTTTAATCGTGGTTGAAGCGAGATTCGGAGTGAAATTTGGCGTTAAAACTGTGTTGTGTTTAGTGCGATTTAGTGAATTTTCCCAAATATCAGCTAGGTCTGCAGTCAAGTGATGTATTTTTTCTGTTAAATCGATGTGAGCCGGTAACCTTGGTCGTCTGCTATATTTTGCATACACCAAATTTATACGTGTGGGGGTTGGAAAAACGTATTTTGGCAGGAAAGAGAGAAGGAAATTTTCCACTCTGGAATTTATTGTTTTTCCCAATTCTAAATGTCTCTGTGGTGTTGCAATAGAGAAAAAGTTTACAATTTCACATTGGATATTGGATTACATTGAATTTGCTGCAGATGGAAGTGAAATGTCTGAAAAAGTCTGAAAGTTCTTCTGGGTAAAAATGACCGAGAGAGAGAGAGAGATGAGAAAGGAAAAAAACTGCACACAAACACATACATAGAGGGGACTTTTGTGTAGAAATGCAGCCCCGTCACACGCCCAAGCAGAGTTTTTGAAGTCTGGTTGAAAACAAGGCGACTCAGTGTCGTCCAAGAGAGCCAACAGAGACTCTCTCACAGAAATTTCTCCAAAGAGGAGACGTCCAAGTCTTTTTCAAAATCGCGACAGTTTTTTTTCGGAATAATTGTGTCCGGGAACGTGTTGGATAATGTGGGGGCTGAACCAGAATTAAGCCAGACTCCTGCATTCTAGAAAAAGACAAACCTTTTCTGTCCCACGGGACGCCTACGGGACATTGTGATCTCTGCACATTTTCCCTGTCATCATCCTGCCACTGATGCCAGTTGGTTTCTCTGTCGGAACCACCTCCGCAATTTTCCCAAGACCACCCCCGTGATAAATGTGTCTCCTCTGGCATTTTGGCCACAATAAAAGGAGCATGCAAAAAATCTGGGATGCATTCAGTGGTTGCCTGGTGAGCCAGATTGCTGGATACCCAAACATATTGGGGGATTTTTCCATTGAGCAAGTCTGGGGAGTGTGAGAAAAAGTGACATTGAGTATCCGGACAAACATAACCTAACATTTGTTCAATTGTGTCAACATTATATTTCCCTGCTTCTGCCACTGGCAATTTTTCTTCAAATTTCACCCCATTCCCTGCCAGTCTCACCATCCAAACTCAATAAACACAGAACTCCATTACCCATTGTGCCAGAATCCATCCATAACCAGACTTCAGCTACATTTTTCTCCAGTCCGGAAGGGCATTAAAGTGACAGTGTACTAGTGTTTGTTTTTTTTCTTTCTCATCTCAGACTCAAGATTTAAATTTAATAAAAAAAAATCAGAGGAATAAAATAATTTTATTTAAAAAAGAAGTGTCCAAGTGAATTGAAAGCAAAAAAAAAATCAATTAGGTGTTCGTGCATCCGTTAATCATCTAGCCAGGAAGTAAGTAAAAAAGGGAAGTGTATCACAGGATCAACCAGGAAGAGCCTCCTTCAGTCTTCTGTCAAACCCTTTGCCACTCCTGTGTGATACTTTGCCATGCCGGGCAGTCGATCATCACGATCCAGCAACAACGAGCCAGAACATCAGAAATCACCGAGTGGCGAAGATTCCGAAGATGAAAGCGAAATCTTAGAAGAAAGTCCATGTGGAAGATGGCTGAAGCGAAGGGAAGAGGTGAGTCCAATGCATTTCAATAATCTTATATTACTTTTGATACTCTTCTCACAAGTATACCGGCAATATCTGCTTGGTTCAGACACCTCGCAGGCTTTTCCTATTTACCACAGATACTTGGCTATATTTACTTATATTCTGCACTTCACACATTTTATTATTAATGCGTGTGACTCGGTCTCGGTAATGTGAAATGATCCATTCATTCGCCATACGCGCGTTCCCCTTTCCCCCATCTCATTGTACAGATCTCTCTCTCTACTCGGAATAATCTAACCCAAAGAGATGATAACTTACAGTGTAGGAGTAAAAGGAAAATTGCAATGGTGCATTTATTCCTACAAAAAAACTCTCCTTTTGCAATCTTTGATGTATACGACTTAGGCGCCACTGGCGACAATAAAAAGAACTCAGTACAGTCTAAAAAGTTATGAGTCATTAAATTAAATTGCATTTACGAAAAGAGAGTTAGGTAGAAATTTTATGTAGGTAGTCTAATTTCTTGATTATTAAAAAATCTACAGCAAAACTACTTTAACCTAAATAAAGACGCATTTTCTAAAATCATGCATGCACTGAGAGAAATCCGAAAAGGTTAAAATAACATTCCGAAAATGTTAATTTTACCCTGCAGTATTGATCCAAAATCGGTGTAAATATTACCCATTTCAGGTGTATTATGTGTTAAAGTTACCCTTCTTTCATGTTAATTTTACCCTTAAAATGTGTAAAATTAACATTAAAAAATGTTGATATATTTTTACACCTAAAAAGTGTTAAAGTTATGAGGAAAAAAAGGTAATCGAACCCTCTTTTTTTTCTCAGTGTGCGTGAAATTGCCCCATGTTTTGAATGTGAATAGATTTCCCTAAAAATTTCTCTTTCTGTTGCTAACCTTGCGAAGCTGAGGAAGCTGATGCTAGGTTACAGAAAATACAACCTGTGAATGGGTTTTCCATAATTTTATCCTGGGGGTTGGTCTCAACGCTAAGACGGCGATGGCCAGTTAAGGAAAGAATTTTGCAGGCGAAGATGGGGCAGTTCAGGAAGCATTAGATAACTTCATTAGAGTTTCTTTAGTAAATTTGCTATTTGAAAATCTGGAAAAAAATTCTAATTTAAATTACTATCCCAAAATTTTAAATTTTGAAAGTCATGCATATCTGGATCTAGTCTACCCACCATTATTTAAAATGCAATAAAATGATTAGCCAAAATGCAAACCTCTCTTATCCCTACAAAAAAAATTTCGGCACATATTTGTTCCAAAAATTAGCTCGTCCACGGACACCATAATTTTTGGCACAATCTTGTTCATTTTACGGGACTCAAAAAGATAATCAATATTAGTAACGAATTTGTCCCACAAAGTAGGTCGTCCACGGATACCGAAAATTTTTAGAATAAATTTGTATCTTCTAGTAGGCGAAACAAAAAGATGCCCAATATTAGTAACGAATTTGTTCCAAAAAATAGCTCGTCTAGTATCACCTCAGTAGACTCAGTCACCCGTCACCGAAGCGAGGAGGACGCCAAATCTATGGCAAATTATGTGCTACATGGTTTCACTTTTTTATTTCGAGATTCCCTTCCTCTCCTGCAGCCAGCACTCACATATGATTTCTTCATGCACGCATCTGTATAAAACACTCTCAAGTTGATTTTTATTTGATGTTCCTTATGAACTTTAGCCACCGAAATCCATCTCGACTGAAGTATAGGCCTTAACTGTAAGACGAAAGCTTTTACACAAATTTGTTCCCGACAATGGGAACAAAACGATTCCCCATATAAGTAAAAATTTCGTTCCAAAAATTACCTCATCCACGGACACCGAAAATTTTTGGAACAAATATGTTACAGATGTAGGAATAAATATTGTTATGAAGAAAATGTACCAATTTATTCCTGATAGTGTGAACAAAACAGCCGAGTGCAACAAATTCTGTTCCAACTTTCAGGAACAAATTTGTATAAAACGAAATCGACTCAAATTTGTAAAAATTCCACCGTATCAAAACGGTTCCAAAAGAAAACTCTAACAAAATTGTAACTATATTTCGTAACAAAACTGTAAAGAAAACTTTTTGAAACAAACAAATATCTTCTCTAGGTTCAAATTGATTCCAAAAAAATTTGTTCCAAGGAAAACTTGTTCCAATATTTTGGTCAGTTTATTTTAAATTGTTTTAAATTTAGGCAATAATTAGCTAAGATTTTTTATAATCTTAGCTTTTGTGGGCCGAGGTGAAATCCGATCACATTAGATCGATTTAAGTATATCATGCTTTAAAAAGCAGGAAATTGTTTAGATAAATAATGTACCGTAGGGTGACTTTGCAAGGAAGCACAAATCGATTGAGAAGCTAAATTACTTAATGATATGGCTCAATTCTTTTAAAAATAAGGAAAAAATCTTAATTTCAAAGATGCCTCAAATTCTAAAGTGCCCCACTTCACATTTTAAAAAAACCTTACCGAGAAGGCTATTTTTCAATCTTTCTATCCACTTGTTTGAAAAAATTTAGTATAAGGGAAATTAAAATTAAATTAAAAATGTTCTAAATAATTATAAGGTAACAAAGAACTTTATCTTCGCGTCTTGAAATACGGCCTAAGTGGAGACATGGCTTAATGTAATTATATTCAAAACAATTATCAGATTATATTTACATCAGCTTCTGACTAATCCGTTTCTCGACTTAAACTGAGAAACAGCTTAATTAGCGGTAAACTGATGACAATTTAGTCAAAAGTCTAATAATTATTTTGATTTTAATTATGCCCTAAGCAGACTTACGACTTAAGCCGAGAGACGGCTTTGTGTGAAAATGATGGAAATGTAGTGTAACCATTATTTTGAATATAATTACGCTATAAGCTGTCTCTCGGCTAACCCTCAGGTCTGTCAAGGGCCTTAGGGCCTTGACAGTCTTGAGGATTAGCCGAAAGACGACTTAGTGTAATTATATCCGAAATAATCGATAAACCACATTTCTTTCATTTTCCACTAAGCCGTCTCTAGGCTTAAGTCGTAAGTGTGTCTAGGGCCTTACGTTAAGCCGTTTCTCGGAAGTCGTAACTGGTCTAGAGAAATAGTCTGTGAAACCCGTACGATTCTGCATCCATTTATCGCTAAATAATTTCTTTAAATTTATCGAGTATTAAGTATTTGGCTTCTGAAATATTTTTAAGTGGGGATTTTTAAGTGTTCTTTTGTACCAATTATACCTCTATAATTACAGGTGAACCTCTATCTCCATTTCAAGTAACCACTTCAAAGTTTTTTTGTAATAGAAAATTTATAAACAAAACATTCAAAGGTTGTAATGGATTGTTTCATATTTGCCATGGGGTTTGAAGAGAGACTAAGACGGCGATGGCCATATTGAATCATCACCGTTTTTGTAAGAGAATAAATTATTTTTAAATCTACTGAATATAAGGATAAATTTTAGAAGGTTTTACGATTAATAATCAAGGAACTCCTTTTTTACAAACAATTTTTTCATAAATCCTATCCCACGGCTTCAGGGGGGTTATCTGTAAAAATAGTATAGGAGGAAGCATATAGAGAGATACGGCAATAGGAAAGAAGTGTGGATATTTTGGTATCCTCTCTCATGTACTGACCAGTTAAAAAAAGAGATGTTGGAATCGTAAATAAAGGTTCTTTCATTTCGAATTTTAAATGTGGGTGGCTAAAAATATATGCTTCGATTAGAAGAATCTCAACTATTTAATGCACTAGCGCCAGCGGTCAAAGTCAAGTTTTTCTCCCAAACACACTCTTTCCCAATTAACCGTGTATTGGTGCGAACATGCAATTGAACCCAGTATCTTACAGCATAATATCCCCATCAATTGAAGTTATACGATGAAGTTCCCAGCATCTTAAGGAGAGATAGTTTATCTATTCAATCCCCATTTGCATAATTTAGTGTCCAAGTCCCATACCGATGCTTTTCCAAAAAATTACCATCAACTGTCTAATTGATTAGCCAGATCTGAGGAATTTAAACGAGAGTTGTAATACAGACGTTTCTAATAATATCTCAAGATAACCGTTGTTTTCCTTATGCTTTTTTTTCTTACTTGCCACGATATTAGTTTCATTGATGCGCAATTCAGCGTCGCCATATGAATATGAGTATATTTTTCGTTGTTTTGATGAAAATAACACTAGTGTCTGATTTCATTGTGTTGATGATCAAAGAGGGAAGGAGTGAGAGATATTGCAATTGAATAGCGTGGCAATTCCATATACCGCGATTTTGTGGCATATGGGCTAAAAAAATCAATAAACTATTGTAATAATAATAATGTATTTATAGGAAAAAGCGTTGGATTTCATTTTGGCTTTTGCATAATGTAATTATTATTCAGTGGTTTAATTGATGCTAAAAGGTCAATGTGGTTTGTATCCTTGTTACAGAGCATCCAATTAACAACCCTTCTTCCAGTTAAATGCTCTTAATTTTGTGGGACAGCTTCACGAAAGGTGCTTTCGTCTAAGAATTAATTATACTAGTATTTGACGTGCATTTTCGTCTTTTTGATATCCTGCAATGTTTGACATTCTAGCGTTTAAGACCATTTATCAAATGTGATATAAGAAAAATGCCACTGTTTTTTAGGAGCATATTCACAGCTAAAAAAATGGATAGACTAAATGATAATTGCTTATTGGCTAAATGCCATTTATTCCATTATATTTTCGAGGTGAAATTTTTTAGTCATTTAGAGAGTTATTGAAATGAAAGTTATAGAAATAAATCAATAAAGATTTTTATCTTTTTTCAAATGCATTTGTCTTAAGGCCTCTACACATTGGCAGAAATTTTCGTCAAAAATTGCATTTTTGAAAGAAATTGCCAACAGTGCTGTAACTAGAAACGTCAAAATTCGGTCAAAAATGCTATTTTTGACGAAAATTTCTGCCAATCTGTAGAGGCCCTTATAGACTCTATACTTTGTATGAAATTTTCGTCAAAATGCAACATTTTGAAGTAAATAACGTCAAAACGCATCAAAATGCTTCATTTTGACGAATATTTCTCAGAATACGTGGCAGCGTTTTAATGGATTACTTCCAATCTTCTTCTATAATGGTCTCTACCCTACAAGCAAAATAGCTGCCTTATCCTTATGGAACCAAGATCTTGATAAGTCTTTTAATGCATCATTAAGAGGCTTATAAAGAGAATTTTGTGTTAAGATTCTTGTAGGAGCTTTTAAGTCCCTTAAGAGTACCCTACAACGTCTTACTTAGAGAATTCTACAAGACTATATTAAGACAACAATGGTTCTTGGGTACATATTCTAAAAGATTTTCATCAAAGTAGAGCATTTTGAAGAAAACAGCTTTTACGTAAACGTCGAAGTCATCAAAATGCCTAATTTGGACAAAAAAATTCTCATATTGTGTAGAGGTTTGCAAGGCTAGAGGTGATATGAGTAATTGCTTTAAAGCTACTACGCTCTGTGAGGTAATTTCGTCGAAATGGGACATTTTGAACTAAATCACGTCAAAATGCTACATTTTGACGAAAATTTAATAAACTGTAATAAAATTATAATAAAAAAAAATAAAGTTGGTTTCTATATTTTGAGAATTTCCGTCAAATTCCAGCATTTTGACGTGGTTAACTTCAAAACGTCATATTTTGAAGAAAGATCTTACAACTTTTTTTTAATTATATAGAAAACGGCCGGTCAGTTTCACCACTTCAAATTTTTCAAGCTCTCCGAGAACACTATTTCAACGAACTATAAAATCTAAAATACACATTTTTAGAAACATTATGCTAAATGTGATGATAGTTCGCAGCTAAATGTGGAGAAATCAAACTTTGCTAAGCACTAAGCAATTTCAAGCAGAATATTTAGCTAAATTTTTAGCTCTATTTGCTAAATCTGAGCAATTGTTTCGCTTTTTTCTCACTTCCTTTAAATTAATTTTAATTGTCAATAGAAATCACTAATTGACATGACTGGCACATTGTTCATGCCCGATGGAGCCTTCTTCTATGGAATTTGCATTTCTTGACAAAAATTTGCAGAGAAATAAAACCAACCATAGCACTTTAAGCCAAGGAAACTCTTAGAAACACACATTGTAAAATAAAGAGTCTTAGCTTACCACTATTTTGACTACATTGTATTGTAGATCTTCCGCCAGATAACGGTAAAATAGTAGTCATTTCGATACTCTCCTCACCATTGGCAACCCTTATTACAATCTTAAGGTTCATTTTTCTTCAACAATCTCTTGATAAATTTGGATTTCTGAAGGAAATCTATGAAAAAAAGTACTGCTGTTACTAGTAAGCCGTTGGTTTGTAAGTCCGTAGGTGACACATAGACGGCGCTACTATCAAAAATATTTTTAATGTATCTCGAACCATCCATAAAAATTTGACAGCAATCTATGACCCAAATCAAATTCAGCCTAGAGCTCAACCGAGATAACCGGACTCTTCGCCGTTAATTAGCATGATTTAGATTTGCTTTTCGGATTTTTGTTGTGGCACTACGAACAAATATAGCGCTGACTGACATGGACGTCCAAATGATTTCATGAAAGCGTCGAAAAATCAATGATATTGTATTAAAGGTATTAACCCTTTAAGGACGATTGGAACACCGGGGTCCCATAAAGAAAATAATTTTTCCTGACTACCTAAAGGTATTTTTTTCTTATGTTTGTACGTAATTGCAATGTAGAAGATTGAATGAATCTAGGATATTTTTTGGAAGTCTCCAGCTATTTGCTATATAGTAAATTTTTAAGTTAAAAAATGACGAATTTTTAAATTCTCATATTGAAAAATGATTTTAATTATTTTTATACTTCCAATTTTTTTTTTAAGCAAAATCGTTTTGGAAAAAGAAACTACAATACTCAAACGTAATATTTTTCATTAGACTGAAAATTATTATTCATTGGTATAGGGGGAAGTGGGGCACCTTTGAATTGGGGAAGCTTTGAAATTGAGTTTTTTTCTCCTATTTTTAAATGAAACTGGACCTTATTATGATATAATTTAGCTTAACAAAGCAATTGCGAAGCTAAATTGCGTCATGATAAGGCTCAATTCCATTTAAAAATAGGAGAAAAAAGCCCAATTTCAAAGGTGCCCCAATTCAAAGGTGCCCCACTTCCCCCTAGTCAGAAAAATTACTTAAATTTTTAGGCTATTTTTGTCCCTATCGCTCGTAGAGGTAAAAAATTAACTGAATCAGACTCTGTTGGATTTTCCAAAGTCTGATATAAGACGTTTCATTGATTTTGTTTATCAGTTAAATTTTTATTTTTGATTTTCGGTCCTTAAAAAGTTTTGTTAAGGGGTTAAACGATTCCAAAGTAAAATTAAAAGTTGGTTACCCATTCTTGTATCACTCACCTGAGTGTACTTGGGCCTATCAGGCATCTAGCCCGCTTGGAGGTGAACAATAATTGAGAAGAAGTTATGTGTCGCATTACCCCATTTAGGCCCTTAGAATTAGGTAACCTATGTGGTTAAGCTTTAGGTTTAGAGCTTTAAAGCTTTAGGTTTAGGCAATGCCTGAATAACGTTCCTGTTCAACAAGGAATACCTAGTGGCAATTTTATCAAAATATTAAAATTTATTTACTTATTGTAAGCTAAGTTTGTGGTTTCGTATCCCTAATGACACAGAATTGAGTGCCAATAGGTCCTAACACGAGTTCTAAAGGTGCCAAAGGGTGTTCCTTCGACCCTAACTCAATGTATGGAACTGTCCCCTCTTCTCTATCAACAATATTATCAAGTGACATAGTTTTCTTAGCGATTGCAGAATAAATAATACCAAGCATTCTTTTTGATCATTTTAACTCTGAAAAGGAAAAAACTAGCAAATCTAATGGTTAATGTACGACTATAAAAATTGCATAGAGCATTGAATTAATCGAGTGTTTATTGTAACTACAATGAGAGAAAAGAATTTTAAGTTGCAGAGTGGGAATGTTTTTTTTTATTTGTGTAAGAATTAAAATTAAGAAGAAAAAAAAAGATACCAAACACAAAAACTTGTTAACCTTCCAGTGTGCGCTGCTTAACTTTACAACTATTAGTGGGGCTCGATGATGACTCAATATCTTTACATGTTTCTCGTAAATTCTCTGTTTTTGCAATCCCTTCTTATAACTTTAAATCTATTAATAGACCTTTCATATCATAGGAATTGTGCTTGTATATGCTTAAAAGTGTATTATGAACATAAGAAGTGAGAGAGAGAGAATGAAGAGAGTATAAGAGAGATCAGGGATGACTGTTTCATCTGATAGCACAAGACTTTTTTTTTGTACTCATCCTATGTCTGGCCGCTGATCTTTGGATGTATCGACTAACGCATGTCTTAAGTGGCCAATGTGTTGGCTATAAAAATCATGATTAGTTTACCTCTTCTTCGGGAGTTGTTTTCTTGTGATGTGTGAGAAAGGCCAATTTTAGCTAGTATTACTAATTTATTCATACCAAAGTGACTTAGACCAGTAATATTCCATGGATTTAGTGTTAAAGTGGAGAGGATACTAAAAATTGCAGGAATGGGTAGATGGAAAGATGGGAGATGACTAAATTGGCGTAAATGAATTCCTTTGAGACATTTCAGTTGCTTCTCATTCATTTTTTTTTTATTTCAAGTTCATTGTTCACGTATGAATCACTTTATACCGATTTTAGATACATTATACATCTTTCCACCATTTATTCCTTCGGGTGGTGTTATTTTGTCTTCTCTCTTTTTTCCTTATACATTGTTTATTTTCAAGGCGCGCACTCTAGAAGAGCTCTGTGTCATCTGTCTTTGGTTTAAAAAGGAGCGACATACTCGATATAAAAGTCTTGTATATATGCCCGAGAGCCATGAAGGAGAGATGGAGGAGTTAAGGGAGTTGTTAATGCTTCTTTAAACATGACTTGGCTCAACAATTTTCCCAGGGAGAAAGTTTCATGACTTTGTTTTTTGTGTGTTCTCCCCAATGGAAATTCTCTCACCCACTCATTGGATTTCTATCATGTCATAATAAAAGGTTAAAATTCTTCTGTGGTTTAGGTGATTTTCATAAAAAAATTTCCAACACTTTTCTTTTTCTCATTCAAAAAAGAAAAAGCTGCGAAAATGAAGTAATGCTACATTTCAACCATCAGACCAATAAATAATGAGAATAAACCAAAATACTCAAGCACAGAGGTTTAATTTCCGAAAAGAAAATGCTTGTAAAAGTTCACGTGGAAGCTCAGTGATGCAAAAATAAAGTAAATTGTAAATTTTCAAAATCCACGCATCCCACGTATTTAGGCAAATTTGAGATCAAAAAGCGAAGAAAAAACGATGGTGAAGGAAAATTCGCAGAGTGCTCGTGATTTCAAGAGTCCGGATTTGGTTGATAAGTCATCTGAAACTACTAAACACTATTAAACAACAACGGTTTGAGACTTAACGTCCATCGCCGTCTTAGCGTTGATAACAAACCCCCAGAGAAATCTTCCTACAAATTAAGTAAAGCGATTAATTTTCGGTTCAAAACGGTTACCTAGATTGCTTCCTCAAAAGCAGCCCTCCGATGAGTCGATGACATCATCAGAGTGGCCATTAAAGAAGTTCTACATCTGGAACTAAGCGCAACAGATGGTTTTCTGTACTGCAATAGAAAGGACGGTAGCCTCGGTATACAATATCGGCCACTCTGGGGATCTGAGTGGCGCAATAGGCAAGACCATTGGCTCTTGGACGGTGAGGTCTCTGTGAGGAAAAACATTTTTAACTGTGATAAAACGTAATAAAATATTCGACTATGTACGGTCTGGTGGAGTGCAATATCTGGTGAAAACGGAGTAAGACCTTTTTTCGCTTTTTTCAATTTTTATTCGCTACAACGAACGTTTCGGGAATACGATGTCCCCTTCATCAGGTATAGAATAATAGACACGGAAGTTTCTGTATCTATCCTCTCCATGGTTATGAGCTCCACGATCCAATCTTGTCCACCAATCCCAGTGCAAGTCAAGTGTAACGATATATATCTTACGTGTTTCTTCCTTAATTATTCTATACCTGATGAAGGGGACATCGTATTCCCGAAACGTTGTAGCGAATAAAAATTGAAAGAAGCGAAAAAAGGTCTTACTCCGTTTTCACCAAATATCGTAATAAAATAGATATGATTAGAAGGAATCACACCTAAAGTACCGCCTCTGCCCAAAAATACCTTCAGGAGCATGGAAGAAGCATTACAAATAATAATACCAAATAAAGTATCTCGATACGATTAATAATAATCGGCCACTCTGACGGTAGGTCTGCTGCGGTTCTTCCAAGCCGAAGACCCACGAGTTTAGAAACTTACAAATGCGAAACGTATTAATAGGCCTATCTCCTCAACGCAGAAAGTAAAGGCATTCAAGGAGAATTCAAAGAAGAAAATGCTGTCACAATGGACAGACGGTAAATCCCAAAGGTCCACGACAGCCGCAATCAAGAGAGAATCAGAGCAATCGATGTTACTAAATCCGAGCGGTTTCCTTACTGAATTACGAATGCGAACACACACATTAAGTAACCGTGTGACAGTAAACAGATACAGTGTGTTGTCGGGCTTTAGCCCTGAAAGATTCCTTAAGGAGACCAAGGCTTTTCGCGGCCAATTGCCCGGCAGCGACCCAGCTCTGTGCCCCAATCCGAACTCTTTCAGGCCATGTTACCGACTGACTGACAATGTCGCCTGTCAACCAATCCCCCGGGCAACAGAACTATACCGCCAGTAAAAGGCCTTGCTTGGAGCAAGAGGCGGGAAATATGAATTTCCCGCGAACAGGGAAGGGAATCCACCAGCCTGGCTCTATTTCGCTATCAGGTGGAAAATCTCGACTACAAGTGGAATGGTGGAAACTCAGGGACACATTCTTGGAATGTGCAGCTATGACAAAAAGAAGCCGAATTTACCGCCATGGCACAATCCGAGATTTCAGAATTGCGATTAGTCCTGTAACTCGGAATTGCATCCAAACGAATAGTGCATGCTCTCTCACTGATTGCTCTTCGTAACTACATCGTTATTTATTATAAATTCATGGACTATGATGGGCGATCAAGATCTCAGGACAATTAGTTCTTCAACACCTTCAAAATAAGGGTCCAGTTTTGTTCTGTATGTTGCTAGTGTAAAATGTGCACTGTTCTTTTAAGTGTTATTCGTCTATCTTCTCTCTTGAGGGGTAGTTTGGATTATAAGACGTCCCAGTGTAAAAACCAAGACATACTATGACGAACTGGAAACCGATTGATCGATTGAACCGATTGATTAGGAGGAGAAGAACGAAGAGAACACCCAAAGTAATCCCGAAATTCGAGTAATCCAAAAAAACATGGTTTTGGTTAAAGAGGTGACATTAGCTCTGAAAAATGCGACCAGTTTTAGTGTAATTTTTTCTGTTTTCGTACACATTCCACAAGATATCTCCAAAACTACGTAGGTTGCCAATTTGGGGTTTTCGGCTGCATATTCAGTATTAAATTGGCTTTTATTTTGTATTTGTACTTTTTGCTAATTCATTCCACAATGACAGAAAACACCTAATAAACTCCAAAGTTCTTTCGGCACGCTAGAAACATATGGGAAACATAGGAAACGTCATGCTCCTGGTTTTGGTGGTGAAGGGAACGGGTGAGGAAAATGAAGGGTTTAGTAATGGTCCCAGGGGTTGACTCTTCGGGGGGTGTACCGAAAGTCCAAAGACTCTGTCTCTAACCGTTTGTCCTCTCGGCGTGGTAAGGACCGATGGACAAATAGCCTAATGTCATTTCTGAGAAATCGTCTGGAACGCGAATATATTGTGGCGAATATAATTTAAATCTCCCAAGTTTGCTTAATTTATTTTTAAATAAATGGGAAATGTCTTATTTATTAATTTGTAAAGTGGAATATACTCAGGAGTAGCCAATTGAATATTTCCCCCAGAAATATCCCAGTCAAATCGCTCTTAGTGGTGGAGAATGTGGATTTACAGCTAAAGCTATACTTCATGCGAGCAACACTTCGAATCGAGTATAAGGTTTCCGCAGTATATTCCATTGTCAGATCACTCTAAGGAAGCTCTTGCAGAGCAAGTATTTGGTTTTTGGTGAGTACCTCGCCTGCCGAATACAAGCATATCTCCGTGGTAGTTCAGGTGATTTCTCTCTGTCTGTTCTGGGAAGCTCTCTCAGTTGAACTCTTGGTGCACGGTGAGTTTTCTCGCCTGCCAAGTTCCCTGCAAAAAAATAAACCGACATAAGAGACACCTTCAATCTTTCGCTTTCTGATTCACGGCTGCCAAGGTGTCTATACGTGGAATTCGGAGGGGGTTTCCTTAAATCACTCACGTAACAATATGTTGATAGAAGTGGTCCCCGTGGAGTGGTAAGTGGAAATTTGGGAGAGGGGGGTCAAAAAATCAAGAAATATCTACCGTTCTCTCTGTGGAGTTCGAGTACCAAAAGGGCGACTAAGGAGAAAGAAAACTGTTCTCCGTAGTTTTTTTTTATGAGCAGACTAAGGGATCATAAAGGTTTACATAAGTCACAGTTTTTCTTCAGAAGTGCGACTCCTCGATCTGGGTACGGTAATGCACGAAGTGTAAACGAAAGAACTCGAAATAAGGAATTCCATGAGAGTTTAAGAGTTTTTTTTTCCAAAATCAAGAAAGTAAATCATATTTCTGGATAGATAGATACAAAATGATGACTTATTGTGGGGTCACAATAATCCTAAAGCAACTATCTCCAACCGTAAGCTCCATAAAAGAAAGGCGGACGAGTAGAAGACTCTTGGTTTAACTTGCTGTAAACTCAAAGACCCAAGTTCGGTATCTCTTACCGTTTAAGCCTTAGACCCATAAACTCTGTAAGACCGTCTTCAGACTATAGGTTTAGCCTAGTTTCCGAAGGTCTAAAAATCCGAAACAGCATACAAAATAATTTGTTCTTCTCATTCAAATAGATTAATTCCCCTTAATAGTCCATTTCTAAGTCAAAATTTTCCAAAACTTTCAACTGATAAGAATTTAGAGAAGTTAAACCTTATGGTTAAGCCTTAGGCCTCAAACCCGTATAACGGGTTGGCTGACAGTTTTTCCATATCTAGTGTCTTATCTGATTATTGAGAAATCAATTATACAACGCAAAATCAAGAGATTTGATATATTTCTATTGTACAGTTTTCAAAGTTCGAGCAATCAAAAAAATCTCACGGAACATTGACATCTTTATATGAAAGAAGAAAAGAAAAAAAACATTTATGAATATTGTGGAATTTAATTGAGAAAGTTTTTCATTCCACACTTCTTCATTTTTTTGCTGGTAGAATCTAAAAATAGATTAAAGCCCAGCGATTTATCGATAGAGTATTACAACGAAGTAATATTGAAAAATGGAAAGAAAAAAGATGACCGGAAAAGTAGTACGGCTTTTGACCTACAGTTCTTATCACAGTCGATTTAGCACGATGCTCTGATGCTCTATGAAAATTTACTTGGGTTATATTGCGCTTATTTTAAAATTATCGTCAACACGTGCAAGTTAATTCTCAACGAGCACTATTGAATAGGAAAATGTAACTATGCGTGTTGGATGAGATGAAAGAAATGGATGACGTACAGTGTGCAAAAATTGTTGCGAAAACTATAAATCTTTCGAAGTTGTACAAAATTTTTGAACTCATCATCACCTTCTTGCTCTCTGGCATTAAATTTAGTTGTCAAGTCACGTTCGTATTGTAATGCATATCATTCGACATGACTCGTGAATTATCTAATAGAAAATTTATTTTAACATTCTTGAGATGGACAGTATACATCAGAAGACCAGAAGCTTCTAAATTACACTGCATAAACTCAATATAAAAATATTGCTGCAATAAAAAGTTGGTTCAGGAAAATATTCGGTAAATTTGAAATTATAGAAGTTGGCTTCTATAATGCGGTACTCAACGAAAAGTTGCCAAAATCAAAACAAAATTACTGCAATGTAAAATTTTATCAGTGGCTTTGAATTATTCGTTATTTCTTCAGAATTTTGATATGAAAACGATCTTCAAAAAAAGTGATCTCCTATTCCGGAATAATGAAAAGGGGAAATCTTTCTCCTGAACATTTTTTTTAGTACAAGTCTATTCGCATACGCTTCTGCGTTATCGATCTTTCTTTGTGTTGGTTCCTGTAACGACTGTTTTCTCCAGTCGGCATCGTTGTCAAAAGGAACTAACAGTAGTGATAGGGACCAATACAAAAAAAAGTCGATAAAGCAGAAGCACATGAGAACAGTCATGTACTAAAAAAGTGTTCAGGAGAAAGCTTTTTCCTATTCATTTTCAGGGATAGCACCATTACGTATGTTGCTTAATAGCCTAACCTATTTTACTATTCAAAACATTTTAGAACCGATAATTTTTTTAATGCATAAAAGTTTTTCAAGCAAGTGGTGAGTGCATTTAAGGTTTATCACAAGATTTAACTGTGTTGTAGGATTCCTAGAAACACGTGGGGAAAAGTATCTTAATGACCGGCCGGCTTCTTGGCGTCAAATAGTAAATTGATATGGCACTGATAAAGGCACTCTGCTATTTGGGATTCGTTGAGTGTTTCATTTTATATATTTCAGTACATACAATATATATAAATCAATTGAGTATCTGCTGAAATTGCAAAGATAAAAGAAGGAGAATATAAAGAGGTCTTCTGCGGGCATTTTCTCCAATTGCAGACAGCGCAAAATTTCCGCAATAAGTTCAGGCATTTTTTTTTTAAGTACCTCTCTTGACTATTTGTATAAATGTTTTATAATAAAATTTAAAATGTGGGATGATTAGGAGCAATAACATGGTTAACTTTCCCGGCATTATATTCATTGGGCCGTGGACACTCATTTCCACGTCAAGTGGCGGCTGGCATCTTCTCTCTGTCTCTCTCCTCCGCCAATCTAACATTTCTGGTCACGGACATATGGGAGCCACTTGAGTCGGACACATCAACAATATTGTGCAAAGTAATGTGAAGTTGTGGCCTATCAACACTCCACTCCTTGGTGATTATAATGATTGTTGGTCACACGAAGCTCCCGTCAAACAAATTGCCACCCTGTCCCTCTTCCAAATATAGAGTTCATTTACTCACGACCACCGTTCCAAGTGCACCATACAGTGTATGACTCCTTCAGTCATGTGGAATTTACCTTCAGTCAGTTATGTTCAAGTTTCGTGTAAATAACTCCAAAAGGTTCTTAATTGAAGAACTTTAGTAATTTGACAATTTAATTTTGATAATTTTTGGTTAAAATGGGTACTTTTGTTTGATAAAGTTTGCAGAATACTCAAATTTTCTTGGAATACAACTAGGGGCGCAGCTGTCGCAAAATCGTTTTGAACATAACCTTAAAAGTTTTTTCATCCCAATATAATGACGGTTTATGTGCACTACTCAAATTAAACCATTGTAAAAATGAGATATTTGAGTAAAAGTTAACCATAACTACAACATTTTAATATCAGTTGTTTCATGAATTTTAATAGACCAAATAAGTCATAGAAGTTTCTTGTAGATAACCTCTTGGATATCGATGATTCTGTTCCATACTATTCTGTCCCAAGCTATCATTATAGGTATTTGTATGTTGTTAAGAAATTTGCAAAAAAATACGTGTATTCCTTGTCCTAGTTTGCCTGAGTGAAGCTCAACTTCAAGAAATTATCTAAACGTTCTAAACATAACCTTCAAAGATTATTATCTTCTTATATTTTCAGTGTAATACAATTTAGATTTGGCTATTTTAGTGTCAAATGAAATTATATGAGCGCTAAAATTTTTGTAACCTTGAAACACTGAATATTTTCTAACATTTTCTACATAACCTCAAATTATTGTCTGTATAAGTTTGACTGCATTTTTAATTGTAAAAATCATAGAAGCCACCTAGACCGCACATTACATTGAAATTGAATTTACCCAAATCCGAAACTAATCTTAATTAGGTTTTTAGCGAGATGATATTTGTGAGGTTAGAAACGATATAAATATTATTCTAAACTTCTGAATGCAATTCTTGTTTAATTTCTAGTAACTAAGTTTGAATTCTCATCTAAATTATCTCATTTTCTTATAATAATTCGAGAAAAGAGTTTAGGCTTTATCCTTGTTCTGTTCGTTTAGCCTTTTCGACTATTAATTCTTTAATGGAAGATGAATAAAGCTACAAAAATAATTTGTTTTTGTCAGTTTTCCGCCAAAAACCATAAAGTGAGGTTAGATTGGACGTAAAATGGTACTCCGAGCTCATCTTCGCGCGATCCGAAAATATTTTGAGACAAATGGGGTAGGTTAAAGTTAAATACAATCCAATTCGATACGAGGAGTCGTATTGGATTTTCCGTTGACATGGAAAAAAATAAAATGATTTTTTTTTTGGACATTTGAAACACTTGTAGATTTTCATAAAACATTTCCTGAGTTATACATTTTAAAATATTATTTATTAAAGTTGAATAATGTCCTAAATCAGGATTTTATCACAAAAATTAGCTTTTTTGCCATTAAAACTTTAAAAAGCCTTAAAATTGTTGTGAACATAACCTTAAAGATCTTTTATCTTCATTATTTGAGGTTAAGTGTTCTAGTTTTTTTTTATCATACTCAAATAAAGAAAAAACATTTACTAATGGAACTAGCAAATTTTCCCTAAATATGGCTTGGGGCGCTTAAGTCATATAAAATGCCCTTGTCATAACCTCAAAGTCTTAACATCTTGATTTTTTAACCTAAAAAAAGATTTTTTGATAAAAATTATTTGCAAATTGCTTTTTATTTCAATTAGTTTTATAAATAAATTTGTTTTGTACATTTTACAGTGTAGGGGAAAGTGCCTATGCTTCATACGATCCTAACCTTCGTAATGACTAAATCTTTTCTATGTTTCCGAATAAACATAGAAGAAAAACAGAAAAATTTGATTTTTACGAAGCTTGGAATCATACGAAACATGGGCACTTTCCTCTACTCTGTCTAAAAGCACTCTAACGTCTTGCGTGGCCTTATAAGAGTGTTATGCGAAAAGAAAATGCAATATTTGCTTGACTGATATTTTATTATAACTACAAATGAATTTGTTAAACACTTTTGTCATCAACTCTGCATTTAAGTTTGTATTATGGCTGAGTGAATTGTGAATGGTGTCTCTCAAGATTTGAATTTCACTCTTTTACACACGAGACAAACCACATAATATGCTTGGAAATTGCAAGAATCGTAAATCAGAAAATGGGTTGTAAAATTTTCTGTTATAGTTTTGTGTTTTTAGATAGAAGAGGAGGAAATAGCGTCACAATTCTCTCTGAGTATAGCACATTTTAGATTTGAAGCAAAAAAAATATAAGAGTAATACATGTAAGTAATATTGAGGATATATGTCTAACTTTTGGGTGTGCTTGAGACTCATACAGGATAGTGACTCTCTCAATGCATTTGTCATCTAGCATTATTAAAAAAAATAATAATAAAAGCAGAAATATTTCCAATTCGAGTCACCTACTAAAATGTAAACGACTTCCTCAACTTGTGTCACAATTTTCTTGAAAAATCAACTCATTTCAACGTCTGTGTCACAGATACTTCGTCATTTGCGAGAGCATATTTGTTTTACATTAGAGAAATAAATAGTGTAGAAGGACATTGTGCGATATTTCGCGTAATTATTTCTTCTTCCTTCTTTTTGCGGTATAGAAAAAAAAATAAGAGATTTGAGAAAGTCAATGCTATACAACTTAAATATCTCTCACAATTTTAGTTTTCTATATCTCTTTGCTCAAAAGATACATTCAAAGTTTAATGTTTTAGGAAACAAGTAAAAAAAAAAGTTTCACACAAGATGAAAACTATTTTAGCTAACCAAAAGAGAAGAATAGAAAAAAAACATTGTCTTTTAATGTTTTCATCAACATTCTCCGTTTTGCTGCTCTATCTCTCTGAACTTACAATCTGTTGCTGCAATGTATGAACTTTTATATTCTTGCAAACTATCTTGCTGCAATAAATAAAATTTGATGATTGTTATTTTGGTGCAAAACAAGAAAAAGTTAATTCATTATCAGGGAAATTTTGTGAGTCATGAAATCTCATCCATTGAGAGTATCATTTGATGTTAGATACAAATCTATATAGTGCTTATTTACTTTGAAACATCGAAAAATTTTCAGTGTATAGGTCAAATATTTCAAGATATCCAATGGATCTATTTTAAAATGGTAAACGAGTAAAATTAGAAATGGCTATTGTGATTTTGAAATTGGCGCCCAGTCACACGCCTTGGTATATTTATCTTAATCTTTCGAGATTTTAGCTTCCTCCACTTCATTCTTGAATGTATGAAAGACATGGAATTTCGGTTAATCATTTGACTGTTTGTTGTGTCAGAGTTTCATCAAAGAACAGATAATTTCGCGGAAAATTGGTTGAATAAGAAGCCTTCCAGGAATTGTAAAATGAGCATCGAATCTCAATAAGTATTGTAATTTATTGTTGATACGATCTGTTTGAATCTCATTATTATTAAGATAAATATTGTAAAAGTTTAGGTTAAAAAAAAATGAGGTTATGTTTGCAGATAACCTCAAAGTAACATAACCTAAAGTTGCATATTTAATGCAGAAATATTTAATCTTCCACTAGAATGCCAGTGTTTTCATTAATATTTTAATTTTTTTTTTATAGCACTCATTTTAAGAAGTAAAAATGAGGTTAGGAGAACTTTGTTCTCTTATTTGACTTAGAGGCTAATTTGAAATATTTTAGGTTATATTAGAAGACCTATTAGAACTCGAGGCAGAGCTAGGACAATATGACTGAATCAAATTCAGTTTATTGCCTTGAAGCGCCTTGGGATTGACCGTGAACACCTTCCTGCACAGTAAAAAATTGTGTGAGAAATAAAGTTGTGTATTTGAAAAGTTGTGTAAATTCACAAGCAATATGGTTGTAAATTTTAAAATTACTATCATAGAGGTGGTACGATACTAACATAATGCTAGTAAAATGATGTATTGTGTAAGGAAATTTGTGTATTGGAAAATTTGTGTGAGAACTGTCAAAATTCCATTGTTTACTATTGCAATTTTTTTAAGATTTCAGACAGATTTTGCATTTTTAACTGCCTAATTGTCTTCTGGAATCATTCATTGGATTCTTAAAATGTGCCTCAGTCGTGAAAAATTAGGAATAATTATGTAATAACAGAAAACAGAGGAAGCATCATGTAAATTAGAAAAATTGACGATGCAACTCTTGGCCATTTGCTGAAGAGAAGTAAGCAAATCGGTAGCGCAGGCAGAAAACACGAGACCATCAACGCAAAGATTATGGGTTCAAGTCTCAGACTCTCTCTTATTTTTTTTCCTTTTTTTATTCTTTTTTTCTTTTTTTTTTAGTTTAATACCGAGACATATCACAGATAATACAAATAAACCGAACAAAATTGCTCTACAATCAAAATTATAGACAGGAAGCCATTTTATAAAATTGAAAATACACAACTTTGCCAATACACAACATTTGCAATACACAATATTTACAACCATAGCGCTCGTGCAAAAATTACCAATCGTAGTGGTCGTAAATTTTTTTACTGTGTGGGTATCAATTCTCTAACTCCGTGAACGCTTCACTAGTGAAAGGTTCACGAGCTTCACGTCACGACTGCTAGAAAAGATATTCTGTAACTTTGCGTGAAGCGAGAGAGAGAAATGTGTTGCAATTTTCCTTAAATTTAAGATTTTAATCAATATTTTAACTATGTAACTATGAAAAACACTAGAATTGAGTGTTTACAAAAGACTTAGTGTTTAGACTCATTGGTTTGCTATTTTACCACGATTATTTTTGTAAAGTTACACAAATATGTATTTCAACAAAACGTGTAATCTGAAAATGTGTAATTTAAATTTTATGTAATTTGTAAACCGTGTAATCAAGTGGGAATGATTACACAGTTTTGTATATTTTCTTACATATTTCGTGTAAAATTACACAGTTTTCAAACAAAAAGGTGTACAAATTACACAGTTTTCAGACAAAATGTGTACAAATTACGCAAATGTGTATAAGTACACAAGATTACATGTTTAATGTAGAATTTACAATGAAAATCATGGTAAAGCAGCCAAAATTTTTTTACTGTGTAGCTTCACCGAGTGAAAACATCATTTTCACCGAAAAATTGACAAGTGAAATACATAACCTCAAAGTGATCCTTTCACGTGAAGCTCTTGCTATCACTTCAGTGAAGCATTCACCAATTTTGACAGGTGATCACTTCATAGAGTTACAGAATTCTCCCCCTCCTGAAGTGTCACAGTATCAATAGACGTAAACTGTTTCCTAACCTAGATCTTCTAAGCCCGCGATCCCAATAAGAATAAGCGATTGAAAATAATGATGTTTATGATTAGAGCTTAGCTTACAAGACAAAGTCTTAATAGCTGTTCTACAGCTGGATTGTTTTATTCAATTCAATTCAATTTATTTATTGATTCACAAAACAGGGTAATTCCCTCTTACAAATTTGTGGCATAAAATGTAATAAAAAAAGGAAAATGAAGCAAAATACAGTTAATAAGGAGAAATTAAGAATTTATTTATAAAAAGAAGGTGAAAAGAGAAATTAATGAGGTTCATTCTGGAAGTGCTCTCGAATAGTGTCACTCGATCTACGTTTCTGAGGGGCAAGAGAGTTACTCGTATACATTAAAAACCCCTTTGACAAATAGAGTTCATCTGAAGGGGTCAAGATCTGATTTAGGAACAATCAGTCCAACGACCCTAGCTGACCCGCCAGGAGTCAAGAGAGAGAGAGGCCAATTTTATTTAAAAAATAGGTTAGCCTTTCATTTTTGGTTATATATAACCTAAAATCAGAATTAATCATTTCATGAGAATCAATTTTCGTCAAAAATTGCTTTTCGAAGGAAATTGTCTACACCGCTCTAGATAGAAACGTCAAATTTCTGTCAAAAATGCAATTTTTGACGAAAATTGTTCCCAATATGTAGAAGCCTTAAGGTTATGTTTCTCCTTAACCTCTAAATTTCAGGTTGTGGTTAGTTTGGACTTTCTTTTTCAAGTCTGATCGGCTTTTAAAAGTTGCTTCTGAATTGACAGTGGTTTTTGAGGTTATGTTTACAATATAAACAAATATATTCAAAAAACCCTAATTTATAAACAGATAAACAATTTTTTTTCAACAACATTTATACTACACTTCTTAAATTTCTATAAAAACATTTTTTTATCTGGTTCCCTAGCTTCCATTTACTATTCGGTTTATTGCATTTTTTCCATATTTTAATGAATCACATGGTGGAATAAGGTCTGGAAAATTTTGAAGCAGATATTCTCGCGTGTGCTATATTAATTCAGGAGCTGAAATAGTTTCCTTTCTCTTAAAAAAAATATCACGTTTTTTTGCGTTGCCTTTGATGTGCTAAATCATTTTACTTTTGCAATATAGTATAAGAATATATATTGTACAATATACTCATTTATAAATATTTGTATAAATAATTTAAAATCGCACATTCATTTGGAGTCTAACTGTTAATAGGACGCGAAAAAGCACATGTTGCGAAGATGATATTAGCAGTGTTGTTGGTGGATTTTGTCTTGTTTGTAAATAAAATCACACTCTGTATAAATTGATAATATGAGAATGTGAATTGATAAAATAAGAGCTAATTCAGTTTAAATCTTTAGGAGAAGCACATTGATATCACTTTGTCAGGAGTCATCTTTCAAGTCATGTGCTTCTCGTCTCGCGCTCGTGTTGTCTTATGTGGTAGTATAATGTTTATATTACAATTTTTTGCCGTTCTTCTATTCAACTGCCATTTGAGAGGAGAGACACAGGCAGACGATGGAGCCATATAATTGGGAATATGCATATAATATTTTATGTGACTATTTGTTCTACAAAAATTAGCTGACTTGAGAGTTGCTAGAGGCAAAGATTGGTGATTGGAAAATTGATTATTTATATTGCAAATTCGATCTTGTAAATTGAGCTTTTGTGACTGAATGTACAATCGCATATTAAGTGAGCAGCCTTCATGGACTCCGAACCTAATGTAGGGATATCCTTATAAACAAGGAAATCTATAACACATGAGGATTTATTTAAAGTTCAGCAGACAGAATGGACCGCGACTAAGGATTGTCGCGTGTCCATTCAGGCAACTTAAATAAGAAAAGGACAGCGTACTTCCTGTGGGTAGTCGCTTGAAAGCCCGGAAGATTGCTAACCTTTAACTCTTTAAGGAAGAATGGCATACCGATGTCCTAATAATAAAAACTAATTTTTCGGACTATTTGAAGGACAAAATAACTCTCTATCGTCAAAAAAATCGTTTTTGTTTTAGGGACACTGATGTACCATTCGCCCTTAAAGTGTTAACTGGTGAATAAGATGGGTGTCCAATGTAAGATAATGTGCAGAGGATGCAATCAAACTGAGGAGACGGTCATACACTTTAAGTGTGACTGCTTCAGCCTATGTAACACCAAAGGAGTGCTGCTAGATAAAGCATTGCTCTCTGATGGAGACTTATCAATATTTAAGCCTGTCTGTTTAATAGAGTTTGTCAGAAAGACGGACTGCCTCTTACTCATGATCATCTTACTCCTAACAGGGGTTAATTTGATTATGGATGCATAATGGGCCCAAATGGAAGCCTTGGTGCAGTGGTCCCATTAGGAATCACCCCTTTATAATACTGTGCAACGATGATTTTGTCCCTGGGTTCTCATGCTATTTTTCCTATTGCCAGGGTCAAATGATTTACGAAAATACTTATCATTTTGATTTCATTTGGTTTTTGCGCCTAGAATCTAGACAAACCCGTTTTTGCTGTTTTTTGATACTTGGGTGCCTATATCTCCGATTCTGCTGAACCGATTTATTTCTTAATATAGGAACATTTGTTCTCCTTTTTATGCCCGATAATCCTTTGTACAGATGGAGTTCGTACAACTGACGCCAGGGGCGCTGTAGTCTCATATATGTCAGAAAACATGGAAAAATCGAACTTTTTAGCAACTTAATCAAAAATATATCGAAAACTAGGACTGTCTCCAAAAATCTGTTTAGTGGGTTTGATAGAGAATTTTATTAGCTACATTTTCATCCATGTACAACTTTTCTCTAAGATTATTTTTTGACCTCAAAATTGAGGTTCAAACGAAAATCGAGCACTTAGACAACTTACGGTATCACTTACGGACGACTTACGGACATCATACGGTAGGGGAAAGTGCCCATGATTCGTACGATCCCAAGCTACGTAATAACTAAAATTTTTCTAATGTTTCTGAGTAAATGTGACTCCGCAATATATTTTAAACACTGGGTACTTTCCCCTACTTTGTAAAATATGGGTGCAATGAGTCACATTTATTGAGAAACATAGCAAAAATTTAGTCATTACGAAGCTTGGGATATTATGAAGCGTGAGCACTTTACTACGCCCTGAATTAAATGATCCATACTGTTACCTGATTAAAATAATAAAAAAGAGTGCTACAAGAATCTGTTTGGTTCTTGTTGTTAGTTATACTTGGTGAAATACCTGCAATGTTTGCAAATGATTGAGTATAACCGGCTCGAAAGACCATTAAAAAGTTACACTATACTTAAATTAAAGTAAAGATCGACCAAGGACATAGAGTAAACGCGAAAACATCTAGAAGAAAAGATGTAAGAAGAACATCTAGATGGAAAACATAGGCTGCTGAATCAATTGCACGCATTGTACCATTTCTTATACTCGTAATGAGTCAAAACAAGTTGAAGTGCATTTAGCAATTGGTTGAAGTTAGTGGCAAAGACAGTCAGAACAGGTGCCCCAGAGCTCAGTGGTCAGAGAATTGGCCTAGACAGCGAAAGGAGTCAAGTTCAGGACTGATAGGGGCAGGAATTGTTTCCTACGTTTCCTATCTCTGCTTGGATGAAATTCGAAACTTGGGTATTAGTCGTTCTGTTCTGATTATCACCTATCTCTATGATTGGGATTACAAACCAAGTGAACGGAAGTTATTCTGAAAACCTGTTGAAAGGTACAATCACAAAGAATACACGAGAATGACAAAAACAGTATGGGAAAAATTAAAGAAATTGGAATGATGTAAATGTGTTCTACAGCCGCAACGTAAAAAGGAAGAATAAAAGCGGCGAAAAAGATAGAAAAACATCGCGATAGAAATTCAAATTCTACCGCATTTCCTAAGTCAACCGCTGCATGAAAAATTTAAAAGTAGTATTTCCCGAAAAGAAAATGGCTTAGATATCGCCAAATGACAGCGATAAGAAAAAGGACTAATTCTGTCTCCTAAAATATAAACAGGAAATGAAGATATTTCTCCAATACGATAATGCATTTTTTTTTAAATCTGTCAAGTGTTTGACAGCTGTCATCCGGATATCGTAAGTGTACACCAAATTAATATAGTTTTCATCCATTCGAACTTGGTATACTTGCACTTAATATTCGATCATATATTCGCACTATATTTTCTTTTTTAAATAATTTAACTCTGTCTTCTACCATGTGACTACTATGTACATTAATGTACAATAGCTTTTTAACCCACATAAAATGTTGTGTTTAAAAATCCTCTGATTCTCCGTAATGCTTTTAACGACTTTTCCCACTTTGTTCATTATTTGTGTGAAATTTCGCGACTAAAGGTTTATTTGCGAAATTTCGCAATAGAGAACGGTTCAAACAGTTTTTGTTCATTTCTGGTTTTCATGCGATGATAATCTCTTCTTTTTTTTTTTGTTAAGAAGCAGTTTCTCAATATTGCGAGACATTTTGAATAAGGCACAGAACTTTAATTAAATGAATGATGATGAAGTAATGTAGAATTGAAAAGTTAATGGAGATGTTTTAGAGAAAATCTAAATGAGCATTTGGAATTATTTAATTAAGTTCAGTTCACGTATGTAGCAATATAAATGTGTCAATTAGTACTGATGGTAAATGTACATAGTACACTGGACCACTCAATTAGTGATTAATCTATAATTATTGATGGTGTTTCGCGTAGATAGCACGCTAGGTCAAGATCAATATAAAATATCTACAAGGAGGGTTTAGATGTGTGGGAGACATTAAGTTAGTGTTGTTTGTGCTTTAGATTTACAGAAGATTTAATGGGAAATTTAAAAGGCACCTCGTGGCTTTTGCTAGAGAAATGATATTAAATTTGGTGAAATATTACCACAAATATTTCTAATGCATAAAAAAAACTTGATAGGTTCAATGTCCAACTTTAATTTGCAAATAATGCAGATGAATAATAAGTGGTTTAGGAAAGCACTATTAGGATTTAAAAACAGAAAAAAATGCAGTGAATAAACCTCTCTGAATGTGAGTCATACGGCTTTTGGCTACGGACTTGCGTGGTTGGTTGTTTTATATGGAGAAAAATTTTGTTGGTGAGAAGAGGGACTAAAAGAGCCATTCTTAATCACGTCCACTTGTATAGGCGAATTCTGTGAGTCACTCAATTTGTTCACTTTACTGAATAGCAACTCTTCACCTGCATATAAATTGTATCATTTTGACCATGTGAACAGGGTGGATAGAAACCAAAAAAAAAAAGTTATATTTGAATTTCCGGATATCAAAAAAAAACATTTTGGAGAGTGTCTGATAAACCTTTTGCTCTTAGTTCACAATTCTTCTATCTTTCTATTTCTACTCTTTTTTTTTTTGCTGTCCACTCTTTCTACTGGACTCTAGCAATTATCAGTGTTGCTATGTGGAGGTTTTCTTTTTCGGGTGTTAGGATCAAATAGAGGTGAAATGTAGCTTACCTTGACATTTTCTCGTCTTCTTTTTTTTTCACTCAACATATATTTCCATAAAGTTAGGCCACCCTCTGTGGAACAAAGCCACCCATCACCTGCCACAACTTATTGTACTTTGTGCGAATTTTCGGCAAACCCCCCCCCCCCTACCAGATAAATGTTGAAGAGTGGATGTGCTTTCAAATTATATTATTGTTAGCTTATTCATTCAGAAAATTGATGTTAAACTACGTGATGCAGAGTAAATTACGTAAAAGTCTAATGTAAAGAAATATGTGTAAATTCAATCTAGTTATCATCCTCTGGAGTTAAATTAGAGATCTTAAGAAACAGCTGAAGTTTTTGAAACATGATATTCATTTTAGCAAGAGCAGTGGCGGTTATACGGTAGACTCTCTCAAATTCGGGCATTTGACACCTAAATGCCATCTGAATTACGGCTAACAAATACAATCCTTTATTCACATAACCAAACGTAAATAATGTCAACTTTTTTTACATTTAACTGCCGCCTGAATTGAAAAATAGTCCGATCTTAAAAAAGAAAACCGAATTAGCGATAGCCTACTGCAGAAATGATGGGCTGAACATAACCCCAAAGTAACATAACCTAACAAATCTTTAGCTTCTCTCAACATAACCACAATTAAAATGTTCGCAAATCGATGAGAGATTAAGTTTAAATTGTCAGAAATAAAAAAATTTAAAGGTTATATTGAAAGTCAATTCCAAAAAAATTATTTGTAAAACATAACTTAGATTGTAACAGAACAAATTTTGGTGCAATAGAACGTTTCCATATCCAAATAAAGCCACATACAGTAATAACTGCAGCCGATTGAACAGTATTTTGGTAAAATTGGTCAGTAAAAAATTAAGAATTGACGGAAAATTAAGAAATTATAAATCATTTTAATTTTTTAAGAAAATTTCTTTAAATTGAAATCCACATAGGGGAAGGCTTTGTTTGTCCGCACATACGCTACCTTCAAACACTTCATATTTCTCCCATATTCCTTTATGAATCTCACATATGGCTATATACTGTAATAGCTAGCCTTAAATCCCATCTTTCCTGAAAAAATTGAGAGTCTAATCCTTTTTTCCTAGTTTCAGGAAGCAAAAAATAAAAACAGGTCCAAAACTGTAATTTTGCTGTGCAATACTTCAGACGATTGTGCACAATTAATATCACTTTTCTGAAAAACTACTATCACAAGGGGTAGAGGGATTATTAGGGTTCAGATTTATGTAAAAATCTTTTACTCTTCAGCCTAAGTATTCATCAGATTTAACCGTTTCCGGAGTGAAATTCTCATAGAATAAAGCAAAAAAAATGGTTTTTAGTGTCAATAAAACATCTCTCAGAAAAGTTCCAAAAAAGTGATATTAAAATGTTTTATTCCTTATAAAAATGGTTTAATCAAGTAGATTAGAGTTCCCTTTAAACAATGATATGCGACTTTTAGTGTCCGGTGCAAAATTTACGGTGAAAATGGGGTGTTCAATGATGGCGTGAATCGTGTGCGAAGATGGAAACTTGATTGATCTATCGCACAAATCGCCATTAAATTTTCATTTTTCTCTGGAGGAAAATCTAAGGATTTCCTGGGATTTTGTGGGGTGGGATTATAAACCTTATAAGTAAGACATTTTTTTGGCATAGTTGGAGAATCCATACGGTTTGCATGGTAGTCAGAAAAAATCATTGAACTTGAACATCATTTTTCTGTGCGAAACATCAAAGCCTCCCCCTACTTTTCTTTCTCAAATTGTTTGCATATGTCTGTCCTGCCCTTTCGCACTCTTCTTCTTCTTCTGAACATCACACCAAATGTAATTTAGTTCATAATTTCGAGTAAGAAAGAATGCGATGGACATATGGAAAACGATTGAGAGAGCAAAAGATGTGAATATTAATTTGACGAAATTTTCCTAATCTAAAAGGCGTGCCGGAGTCATTACTGACCACTTTGAACTCTTTATTTCCAAATTTAATTTTTTACTTAACAAAATTTTCAATCAATCACAAAAATCCGTTTATGACATATTTATTGTAAATTTATCTTTACTTTAACATTTTCAATTATTCTCATATTTTCACGAATCTTTTTTAATTTTATTTCAATTGGAATAATTGAAAGGTCCTTTTGCGAAACAGAATTCTACTTTTATAACAGATATAGTGATGTAAATCTCTTAATTTGTCAAGTATTGTAATTCAAAAAGTTTTAGGTTATGTGTAAAGCATAACCTCAAAAAAATTCAACTGTATTTATTTGCGTTAGAAGTTTTCAATAGACAGCGTTGAAAAGTTGGAACCACTAATTTAGTAGATTTAAAAATAAATCTGATCATTTTTTTTATTTAAAATGTTTATTTGAACTTCTAGGTTATATAACACTTAACCTCAAAATTTGGTATTCTTCACTAAATAAGGGTATCAGATCTATTATCAATGTTTTTTAATTTGGAAATATTAACATTTTAAATACCTGGAATCATTTTTTGTTCCAAAATTGTACCATTTAAATTTCGTCTTGATATTTTAAGGTTAATCACAACATAACCTACCTTTATTTTTATTGCTTTATTTTAACTAAAATCTTCTGTATAACACATTAATCAATAAGTCCTGAGGGTAAATTCAATATAAAATTCATAATTTTGCATTAAATTAAGCTTTGAGACTTATTAAACTATGAGATACAACTTCCACTATATATTACACGTAAATTATTATCTGTTAAATTCAAATGTAAAGTACTCTTTTACATCATCAATTTAAAACTCTTCAACATTGACCTACAATTAAAATATTGAGTTGATTCTTGTCATGATATTCAGTGTGTTTCCAGCGGTAAATGGTTCTTCGAGAGATACAAATTATTCAAATTAGTAATACAAGAAAATTTTGATAATGAACTGGCATAAAATGGAGTAGTATAAATGAAGGTTTGAGAGGGGAAAAATTACAATTCAACCTATAAAATGAGATTTGTATACGACAAAACAGTTATTTGGTTTTCATTTGGGCTTTGGGAATTACTTTTTTTTTGTTCCAAAAGCATGTTTTCTAAACATTTTATTTTTCATTATGCCAAAATGTAAGAGAGGAATAACCGAGGAAAATATATAATTTAGCGTGTATTTAGCTATTTGGATAATGGATAAAAGAGAAAAGATTGCGTGCTTTGTTGACATTTTGGCGTAACAATTCGATATCATTTATATAGGGATTAAATCAGCAAGAAAAAAGTTCCAGGTATTATCTTTTCATTGTATTAAATTATAAAATCTTATCTGTAGTGATGTCTGTCTGGGTTATTTTCGTGTTACTCAGGGTGATACTTAACTTTGCGATCATCCTAGTGGCATTGTGATGTAAAGTGGATTTGCGATTTATCTTTAACGATCTCTTAAGAATTCTGTAAATCTTTAAAGGCCATGAGGAGAAATGATAGTAGCTGTTGAATTTAGGAATATATCGTAAGAATACTTTACAGACACTTTTTGAAATTCATTATTGGCTTCTAGAATAAGCTCCTCCTCCTATATGAAATTTTAGGTCACGCCCACTTCGGGAGATATGGCCAAATAATGTTGACTGTAAAGATAAATCTTTGATGATGATTAATCTATGATACGATCTTTGTCATCTGAAGTTTTTCTGAAAGGTTCCCTTCTAAAAATACACCACACCCCCAATAAGAATTGACTTACAAAGGGAAAGTTGTATCCATTCCCAGGAACTTTCAACTATGTCGGGAAAGTTGATAAAAATTTCACCTTCTTTCTTCATTGTAGTGCAAATGTTCACAATTCAAGCTTTTAGTAGGCGTGGCCTCTTTTTATGGACGTGGCCTATATAAACACATTGAGATAAAAGTGGTGCGAGGGATTTTTTGGAAGAGTATCATCCTATATCAGTATTAAATATTTTAAGTTCTGAAATTCCAATTTTACTTAGTTATTTTTCTATTTATAAGGGACGTAACCTAAAACTATTTATGAGTGCCTAGGCTTCGCCTTAATCCTTTAAGGGCGAGAGGATCAAAAATTCAGTGTCAGAAAAAACGGCTTTTTCTAACTTCTTAGAGCGACACATAACTTAAGAGAAAGAAAAAAAAATTGGGACATCGGTGTCCCTATCGTCCTTAAAGGGTTACGTAGAGTATAGTCTACATGACCGGGTGATACCGAATATCTTAAAATAATTCGCTACTCTTTTAGAGTTTCTCTAAGTGCTATCTAATTCGTTGATCTTGGCTGAGTCGTTTCCCTGGCGTATTTTGACATCCAGTAGGGATTAGAAAATTTCTGCGTTATCTTCTAAGTCTCAAGGATTTGTTTATTGATAATTCCTCATAGAATGCATTGGGATTTGTGCTAAATTTGGATTAAAAAAAACATTTATATTATGTAGAAGCTGTATAAAGAGACGTATGTCTTCTGAATTTTATTCAATATCGATATTTATAAATTTAGCACAGACATGTACTAAATCGGTTCTAAATCATTTTGCACAACAAATGAAAGTTTTCTATCAAACAACATGAATCTAAAAGTTAAACTTCATATATTAACACCAATAATTTTTAGGAAAGCTCCATTTCTTAATAAAGAGAATAAAATTTATAAAATATAGAACTGGCATGTACTAAATCTGTTTTAAACCATTTTACACAACAAATGAAAGTTTATATATTAACACCAATCATTTTTAGGAAACCCCCATTTCTTAATAAAGAGAATAGTATTTATAATATTTAGAACAGACATGTACTAAATCTGCTTGTTTATTTTTCACGATTTTGCATAACAATGGAAGTTTTCACCATTAATATGTGCTTGAAATGTTTTATCAATTTCCAATTTAACTATAAGAGTTCTGAAATCTCTAGAGATGAAAAGCCCCTCCCCCCAGAATTGAGAATAAAAGATAATGTTTTTGGGTTCAAAATTGAGAGATTCTTTTTTTCATTGAGATTGCGAAAGATAATCCGCTCTAGAGGTTCTCCATAAGTACATTTCAGTGCCATTTGAGAACTTCAATGGCAGAGTGATGGAAATATTTTGAGTGATACAGGAACAGTTCAATTTTGAGCAATACTGAAAGTGTTGAGGTGTAATTGGAAAATTATTCAAATTGGTACAAAATATCGTAACGAATGTCACTTTTGGGTTTTCCAGTAATATAATGTAATGTGACAAATATTCTAGGAGAGTGTTAAAAGATACATCACAATGACCTTGGCACTCAATAAAAGTCAAATCATTTGATAATTGAACTATTTTTCTCATTCATCCAATTCATATATTGGGTGACTATTATCCCACTATTCATTTGTACGTGTCTTAAATTGGCTCATTCATCACGATGTTCTCATTCCATTGTACAAATGGGAATTTAAATGGTGCAAAAATCAGAAATTGGAGCTGTTTTTCTAAATGTTGTTTTTTTTTCGTTCTAATCACATGTTTTGACATTGGCCTTGGGCTCTTTCATTTTGTTTTGTTTGGAATATATTAATGCTAAAATTTATCGATTGCAATATACAAATTTTCTTCCAATTTGTGAGTATAGCCCTAGGAAAAAAATGTGCAATTTCCCAATGACATTTTTATCAAAGTGAGATAGAAGAATTAGCAAAAGGGGAGAGTTTATGGTTGTTCATAGCGATTCTGATAGCGATATTTCTAGAAATAAATTTTGATAAAAATATGAATGAAAACCACATGATAAAACACTCATGCACTGTGTGTACACCATGCTCCTAATCTTAAATAAATGCCCAGGAAATACAGTGTATTGAGGGAAAATTTTTGGGTAATTTCCCTGACCAAAGTTAACAATCTGAATGGTAATTGACAGCATTTATCGAGCCATTTATACCCAAACCACATATAGTTTACACTTAAGAAAAAATGCCTTAAGAAATGTAATTGGCATACCAAAAATAGAATCGACAAGTGTAAATTAAATTTTTCTTCTATCTAATCTGGTTAATTATGGAGAGGGAGAGAGAAAAAAATTGGGGGACACTTGCGTATTTGAAAAGTTTTATATCAGGAAATGTCCCAAAAATTGAATATAGAAAAAGAGAGAAGAAAAAAGAAGTGTCTTATCAGCTACTCTAATGACTTAATTGTGGGACTGACCTCGTAAAATTCACTGTATATATTGGGAATCTCTTTCACGGCATGAATGTGTTAAATATAGATTTTGTGAGAATTTCTGGTATATAAGACACTCCATGATTGAGGGAAGCTCTTGAGCTATATCACTTGTTGCTTGCTATGTATCAATGGAAATACATAATCATTCTTTCACCATTCAACCCAAATTGAGAATGGTATTGAATGGATTTCCCTATAATTATTTTCACTATCACAAAAAGAGTTTAATTTAAAGCAGTTTCAGAAGAGAGACCCATGTGAACATTTTATAAATTAAAAATGTAATGCATATTCTAGATGTTAAGGAAAGACCATTAGCAGAAATCCAGAAAAGATTAATGCAAACTGAGAGAATTAAATTAAAGAAAGAGGAAACAAACTGTTATTGCCATATTAGTACTAAATTTATAAAATTAGTACTAAAAGTACTAATAGTGGTATCCCGATACGATTATTAATAATACTAAAAAAAATGACAGAGGTTTTTTAGTACACCTGAAATTTAGTACAAATAGGAAGACATATCAATTGTGGGAGTATTCTAAATCCGTGCATATAAATATTTTAATAGTTTTTAAAGAACGGTAGCAAGAGCAAAATTGAAAACTTTTAAGAGCAAATCCTTTAATGAAATGGTTTTTTAAGCTTATTCCAGGGGTAAATTCTCTAACTTCGAGAGAATGTAAGAAGTACTAAAAATTAGAAAATACCGAAAGTGTGACTAAATGTGATTCTCTCCCATTTTTGTGACACTTCTGACGGAATGAAGGTTCAGTGACTCAAACATAATTCTGGGAAAATTGTGAAAATTTGAGATTCAAAGTTTTGAAGCCCACAGGCATGACAATCAAAAGAAATAACTATTTTTTAACTTATTGGGCTTGAAGTCTCAACACAAATCTTTTTCGGATGGATGAAATCATTTCATGATTAACATGAACCTCGCAGTTAAAAGATGTAATACATAAAAACATTGATATCGTAGAGTCAAATAAATAAAATATTTGACCATTCTATTACATTTATTATTGAAAAGTAATTTAATAATGAACATTTGCGTTTTGTAAAACTGTATAAAACGATGGACTTATCTCCTGATTTTTATTTGTTCGTGGTTTTCTGCTTATTCAAGAAACAGGCCCAAATATCATATAAATCATTTTTTTCGGACATTTCATTTTTTATTATCCAAACCGATATTTATAAATTTAGAACAGACATGTACTAAATCTGTTTTAAACGATTTTACACAACAAATGCTGGTTTTCTATCATACATAAAGATAAAAGATAAACTGCAAATATTGGCACAAATAATTTTTAGAACAGTTCCATTTCTTATTAATTTAAGACAAATCGTAATCGTAAAACAGGCAAAATAAGAAGGAAAATAAACAACTAAATAGAAATAAGTTCCTAACCAAGTTCATTCTGAGTGTTGCAAGTGCAATCCTGAATTTTATCCGGTGACTTTCGATTCGAATAGTGGGCTTCTTATTAAGCAAATTAATATTTATAAAATTTAGAACAGACATGTACTAAATCTGTTTATTTTTCACAATTTTGCATAACAAATACATATCTTCTACCTCAATTTGCTTTTAACACACACGTAAACTTAATGTTATGCTTCAAATATTAATATAAATTAATAATTTATAAATTTACGACAAACATGTGCTAAATTTATTTTTGACGTGAAATATGAAAATAAATCTTAAAAATTTATGAATAAATGCCTTATTTAGAACTTTTGCAAGGCCTTTTTTATGGAATAGGTCTTAGGGAATGGTTTTAAATTAGTACTAAAACTCAGGTACATTTAGAACAATACTAATTAGTAAGTAGTATTCTAATTAGTAATTCTACCTTACAATGTAAGGAATATGTATCTCTGTGTATCTACGTTAGTCATTTGAGTTATCTAATTTTAAAATCTCTTTTCTGCATTCCACTGTCATGGGTTTTTCTTTAGTCGTAAATCACACTCGTAGTAATTTCCGGATTACACTTGAAATATTTCGTAGTCTTCTTTTTCTAAAAAGCCATTCTTTAAAAAGAGCTCATATTTCATAAGGCTTCTGTGGGCGCCACGTAGTTTATTTAAGAGTTTGTAATTTTCTCTCACTAGACAACACAATATGCACAAATATGACTGTTATAATGCAAAATGAGTAAAATTTTCTGTGAAGGAAAGGAGTTATTATATTTTTTATGACCTTTTGATTCCGTATTAAAAAGAATATTTCCTGATTATATATATATATTTTTTTGTTCAGTCTGTTCAGTCTATAAATGATTAATAATCGTGTCAATGAAATTCAAGTTTGATTGTAACGTATTTGTGTATAGCTTTTAATACCTTTTTTTCTGCCTTAATTTACAATATTACTCGCACACAATTACCATCTTTGTCATGTTTTCTCTTCCCTTCTCTTCTTTCTACGCGCTACTCTTCCAATCACTTTTATATATATGTATATATATATATATTAAACATTTGCGAATTTCACCTTCGGTAAATTTGCGAATATGGTGAAGTAAGTAGCACTGTGAAGTCGGTTTGAAGTTGCTCTGTCTGTGCAAAATAAAAAAAAAATTGACCTTCGATCCAAGATCTAGGAACTGAAAGTTCAATGAACGTTTCATTTTACAACGCTATATTGCAAAGCTATTTTTAGCAACTGCAAGAAAACTAAACTTTTTTTTATAGCATCCCAATGATGTGATTAACACGCGAAAAAAAGTCATATATTACCCATCCATACATCAAATATAATCTTTAGTGATCACGATGATTTCTGTATATAGCTTTTTCACCTTTTTTTTGAGTTGCGGCTCTTGTTGCCATGCAGAAAAGAGAAAGAGTAAAAGCTTTGAATTGATTTTTAAATTGAATTGTCTTTTTTATAGTGATGTATAATTTAGAGAAATGAGTGCTGCCAATAATGTGTGGAGAAATGAGTGAAGAAGACAATTTCTCCAATGAGAATTGGATGGTATATATGGAGAAACATTTGATACTCACAAGAAATTTGATGCAAAGCAAATTATATTAAGAAATTTCTTCAGTTATTAAGGGTGTGTAGCTGATAACCTGAAAAATTTGAATACAATTTTCCATATTTTTTCGCAATTTATTGACTTAAAAGGACGTTGACTACTCGAATTACTCGAATTACTCGATTTTCAATTACTCGAATTGATAATATGGTTAGAATGGTTAGGATAGATTATCATTATCAATTTGATAATTTTTCACAGGTTTAAAATTAGTAAGCTTAAAAACACTGACCACTAAAATTCAATATAAATAAGCGAAGACACATACCTATTGACAATGAAAAAACTGTTTTCTAATTCGTAATCTTCAAAATAGTCTTGCATTGTATGCATTATGTAGGAAGACTGTTGAGCCTAGAAGAGTTGGAGCTGTTGTTACTGTTCAGCTGAGGTGGTAACTTTTAGGGGTGCTAAAACGTCGGCTAACCTTAACTTACGATATCGTTATAGTTCCGCTAGATGGAGTTGTGAGTGCTCGACGAGTTATTCCGAAGGCCTAATCGAATCGGCTCCTCAGTCGGACTTCATTAGTGAAGTAAAGAGAATGCCTGATTCGTGGCTATCCTAGGGGTGGATTATGTAAGTAAAGTATGATTTACTTGATAGATCAAAGTGAACATTTCACTAGTGAACCGCTAAAATTCGATTATGAATGCGGTGAACGATTCACTTTCCACAGTTTTTTGAGGATAGATTTTCACCACCTTTTGTGGAAGTGAAACTGGAAGTGAATGCAATTTTTAGGACGAAAATAAATATGGCAGAACTATAAAAAAATGCCCTTTCACCAGTCCCACACTTCGATCATTCGGGGACCAATTCGAAGAGTGTCTGGTGCATCCGTTGAGATTTTTTGAAAAAATCCTGGAACAATCCTGGAATTTCCGAAAACAAATCTGTAATCTACACGACAATTTTCTACAGTATCTTGCCTATACCTAAGTTCAATATGACTCAGTCATGATAGTGTAGACTTCTTAAGGTGTGTGTCTCTGCTTAAACTTACAATTTCTTAATTTATTTTCTAATTAAAGCTTTAATTCTGAGACCAAGATTGGGATCAAAATCAAGAATATTTCAATAATTTAATACTATTAATAAATAAAGATCACAAGGTTAAATGTACCAATAGTCTAGAAATATTAATCTTACTGCTCAAATTCAAAAGAGTGTAGTCAAGTAGTCTGCTTATATTTAAACTTGTCACCGGGTCTAGTCTGGGCACGAACGATAAGAGACATAAACTTTCGGTCTTCGGTGAACATTATCAGCCAAGACCAAGTTTTTTGGTTCATTTTGAAAACGGCTCCTAGAAATTGTCCTTTTCGAATATGCTTTGGAAGTAACCAAGACGAATATTTCGTCCATAGTCCCTTATGGCCGGAAAACATTTCGATATCGGGGGAATCAGCTGCGCAATAGGAAAGATCGTTGGCTCTTGGGCGGATCGATTCCCCGGCTCGACTTACTGTTGTGAGTTCGAGTCCCGCCCGGTGCAATGACAATTTTCATATGTTAATAAAGTAATATGATGCACCGCCTACTCCCAACAACCCCGGGAGCATGGAAGAAACATTCACTATGCGGGGAAGGCGCTCCTGAGCGGGTCTACAAACGGACTAGCACGTTCTTCTAACACGGGATATGGACATTGTAAAAGAAATGATTACCTTTGTAATGAATATATCTCGATACGATTAATAATAATAATTTCGATATCGAATTTAGGAAAGTCAAAGTTAACCCAATTTGAAGGGCCTATTTCTTAACCAATTTGCCTTAGTTAGTATTTTTTTGAAAGGCCTTGAAATTCTCAACCCGGCAGCATGAGTTTCAATCGGTAATAAGTCGGTAAAGTACCCGTAAATTATTAACCTTTTCGAATTTACTTTCTTATTTATCCGTATGCTTGTTAAAAACACTAAGACATTCCAAAACGCGCTCTTCTTAAACACTTTTCCATTTCGAAATGGTATTCTTGATTATAAATCAATTTAATCGGTAGTAAACCAGTCTGCACCCAAAAATCACGTGAAAGATAATTGACAGGGAGTTCCTTCTTGGAAGGTTAAGTAATATCTGCAAAGCCAGGATGCCTTGCCATTTCTTTTTAAGATACAAACAGGCGGATATTTTTATATTAAAAATCAATCCCACTCTTTCGGACTCCAAGCTAAATTTAAATTGGTGTGATGTTCAAAAGAAGAAGAAGAGTGCGAAAGAATGGGATAGACATATGCAAACAATTTGAGAAAGAAAGGGATGTGTATTTTGATTTGATGAAATTTTCCTGATCTAAAGGTGTACTGGAGCTATTACTAATAAAATTTGACAAATTGAAAATGACGTTTATCTACTTCATAAGCTAAATTCTCTACATAATTTTCATTATTAAAACATAATTCTTAAGTAAAATGCATACAGGATAGAGTTGTGTTCCAAAATCAGCTTCAATTAAAGTGTGATATCTTAATTTCTTGAGAAATCTCTTTAGTCAATTTGATAACAACCTGACACTAGCAATACAATATGTTTACCCTGTTCATAAAGTGTTATATTTTAGAAAGATATATAGACAACATAATAGAACTTTAAGTGCTGTCATTAATTCTTGCTACTTCCTTGAGGAAGTAAAAGACATTTCATATGGATGTTATAAGTTTAAGTTTATAAGTTGAAATTTGTCAAGAATCCAAAATGTGTGTTTAACGCAATCGACGAAGGACAACATAAGCGTCACACTTTTCAACTTTGTTTCCGAAAATTCGTTGTTTTGTTATTATTAAGCATGAGTTTTGGGGTATACATACCAGAAGGAGAAAGAAGAAAATGAAGTGAAAAAAAAGAAGCAGAGAAGAAAGTTGTGGTGTCTAGAGAGGATAAAAATTTACGAATGACTTCCTTGTTAAATATCTCTCTTGTGACGGTTGTGAAAGATTTTTTGTGCGGAAATTGAGGAAATAGAATATCACTTTTAAATTTCTTTACATGAAGGCAAAAGCTCTACGTAATGACTCAAAGTCTCACAGAAGATCTCTTTTTTTCTCTTATGTATCTTTGGTCCGAAGAAAACTGCCATCTAAATGAAATTTGATGGGTAAAAATAAAAGTATAGCCATCAGAGCAATTTTTTGTCCGAATAGTCTGTCATCAGCGTAAAATGATTAGAGGCATGAGGTGGCCTCGTAACACAGATGCATTTTTTTTTCCTCAATTTTTCTTTTGAAGGAATATTTGCTAGTAGTGCATGTTGATTTGGTAAAGGAAAAGTAAAAAAAAATGTGGTCTCAAGTAGAATATTGACTTGGGCAATTTGCACAATTATTCATTTTCGTGCAAACATTGTGTGATGATGGTGTATTAAATTGTGAGGCGCCATAATATTGAAAATGTTTTATAATTGTATATTTTTTGGCACGAGTTTTTGATGAGACATACTGAATGTAGAGAGTATATATGTTAAGAATGGCAAGTTTAACTGTTTAACCGCAAAAATACATTTAGATGAGAGTCGCATTGCACATAATGATGAATATCCATTTGATTGCTGTACTGGCAATTAATTTAATTTTCATCCCATATTCTATTTAATACATCACCAAAAATATATACACTGGCACTCACTTAAGAGATATTATGAATATGATTTAGGAATTGAAGAATTTATATTTATTATATGCATTCTAGACATATTAAATTTATCGATGCAATTTAAATAAGTGCATTTTATGTGGATTAAAAGGATTTATAAGAGTTACACAATAATTTAATACTGAAGAACTGAATTAAGATGTTTCTAAGCGGAAAGGAAAGGGGTTGCCTAACAAGTTAGGTATTTATTAAGTATTTAATAAGTTCTTAACTCAATGACTTAATTTTAAGGAGTAGTAGAACATCCTATAGCTTAGAAAATATATAAAAATGAGACAAACGTAATATGATATGACTCAATCTTAACTTTAAGTACTTAATTAAGACCTTGTTAAAAGCCCTTAATTAAGTATTTTGTATTATGTATATGAAAAGTATAATTTTAATAAATAGTTAATTATGGCTTTTAACTAAACCCTTTTAAATTAGTTACTCTAATGGTTAATACACTGATCTCCTTGGCATAACCAATGAATTGTTCTAAGTTCTGATTGGGCGGAGGAGCTCTTGAAATCCCTCTGTAGAAGTTCCAGATGTATCTAGAACAAGAAAGTCACTAAAATTAAGTACATATCAAGAACTTATTTTATGCATTTGGGCAAAGCCCTTATTTTAGGACATGGACGATACCTTTAAATATAGTATTACGCTAGTAACAGTTTACCTGGCCTTAGTAGGGGTATTCGAGTACTTGCGACTTATCCAGAATATTAGCAATTTGTTTGGTCACATTTTACTAACTTAGGATAAGCTTACTTAATAGAAATTCAAGTATATCTGTAAAAGCAATTTTAAGCATCAAGAATAACTTTTATTTATAAACATATCATTGACAGTTCATCAAATGGACCTTTAACCCTTTAAGGACGATTGGGTCACCGGTGACCCAAAAATGAATTTGTTCCTATGGCCATCTATAGATATGTTTCGTTCTAAAAAGTAAAAAAGAGTTTTTTTTCTGACCCCCAATTTTTAACCTTCTCGTCCTTAAAGGTTTAAGGTGGTGGCACTCCTTAACGACCAATCTCTCACCCTGTAGATGATATTAAAGTATCCTAAGTTGGGATACAGCCATTAACGAATGGGCCAAATTTAATCCCTTTATTAAGCTTCCTACTTTAGTTTAAAATTCAATAAATCACTCATTCCAGTTTGAATTTCCTTCTTGCCTTGTATCTTGTCCGTATGCCACACTTCTAAGTAAAGATAACTCTGGACAAATCCCCTAGAGACTACTCCACCTTCTTGTAAACAGTTTTGCACCATCTACATTCAGGACTGTCGACAAGACATCTTAAAAAAACTGGGTATTCAGCTAATGTCCAGTGAACAATTCAGCAATAATTCTTGTCAAATTCCTAAGGATTTCCAATAATAGGGCGAAAATGTCCATTGAATTTTCGAGTGGTGATGTTGTAACCGATATTTACATTGTCCCAATAATGATTCAATTCTAGCCAATTATAAGTGATATAATTTGGAATTAGTGTTACAAGTTGGACAATTCGCCGATACAAGTTGGACATGGCTTTTTTCTTGATAAATACAGTACAAAATTCGTTTTTAAGCACAAGGAACCAAATTATAAAACTAAAGCATTAAAAATATACAAATAAAAATGAAGTACTAAATTTATCAAGACAAAAAGCCCTGTCCAAATTGTACCATTGTCCAACTTGTACCACTTCACCCTACTTCAGCTGCGTATTCTACTATAGAAAATGATAGAGCAAGAGCAGACTTTCGCATCATTTTTAGCTGAGTTCCCTACTAAACGCTGATAAGTTTTTGCAGTATATTATTTCGTGCTTTGGACTTATTTTTAGCATTACCGTAAGGATTGCTGCGGATCTTATATATAATAGTGCGATCAGGAGTTACTCACCAGTTTACAGATCTCTTGTAAACCTATGCAAACGGATTAGTTTATCTTCTATGGAGTATTGCCAATGCGACATCTGTACATTTTCAGGATCATAGAGGTGTTCTTTTCGAATTTTGAACATTTAGAACATTTCTTAGCTTTTCTGTCGAGAAAAGATTTCCGAGAGCTGAAACTCGTTTAGAGGTTCCACATCCCTTAATGTCCTAGACACATTTACGGCTTAAGCCGAGAGATAGCTTAACGTAATTATAATCAAAATAGTGATTAGACTACATTCCCATCGGTTCCTTACTAATGCTTGCTTCAGATTGAAGGTTTAGCCAAGTTCCAAAAGGTATCAAAAATCTAAATAACAAGCAATTTTATTGATTATTCAAAATCTAATGGATCAATTTGCCCTTGATATTCAATCCTAAACAACAACTTCCAAAAAAATCATGCCTGATAAAGAATTAGAGGAGTTAAGCCAGATGGATAAGCCTTAGATCTGAAGCGCGTGTAAGTCGTCTTGGCTTAAGCCGTAATACGGACTTCAATCCTAGATTTAAGCCATTTGGCTGAAGTTTTCTTCTTTTGACTTCTGATGGATTATTAAGGGCATATAACCAACTAGACTCCGCAAAATCAATAAAATCGGTTGCTGTTGAAAGTTTTGAGACCATCGGGAACTGGACTAAACCTCTGATCTAAAGACGGTCTAAGTCTGTCTAGGGCATAAAGGGAATGTGTAACCTCTAATCGAGTTCCATTTCTTAGAAGACCCTTCTCAAAAGAAAATCCAAGAAATATGCAAAACGTTCAAAGGTCGAAAAGAACACCCCTATGATCCTGAAAATGTACAGATGTCACATTGACAATAAACAAATCCTTGACATACTTCCTGCTTCCCACGAACGTAATCACACGGATAATACTTTTCAATGCCAGAAACACTAATTTTAAGTAAACATATTTATAGTGTGTCTTTAGAAGAATATAAATGAATTATTTGTTCCCTCTGCAATTAGGGTAAGGTCGACTTCAGACCTAAGACTTAGGACCTAAATAGACTCAGGTTGATCCTCGAGAATACTTAGCCTGTAAAATCTGGCAGTAAAGGATTAGGTTAAGGAAATTTATGCAAAGGGCTTCTAATCGATGATCGCAAGCCCTCAGTATAAGGCAGTTTGGAATAAATCTTTACTGTCAAATTTTACAGGCTAAATATTCTCGAGGATCAGCCTGAGTCTATTTAGGTCTTTAGCCATGTGGCTTAACTGCTCTAAATTCTTATCAATCATCTTATCTTATCAATTAACGAATTCGATTATTTCGCAAAACATGAGACGCTTTTCCGCTCCTTTTTTAGATTATGCTGAACATTATCGTACATTTAGAAATGAACTAATTTGAGAAATGAAATCAATATCCTGTTTTTCTTGTCTCGTCAAACTCACACTTTTGGCTTTGCTTTTTATAAAATTTTAATTTCTGTCTCGTGTTTATTGGCCATTCAAACGTTGTGCAAAAAGACATATCCTTAAGACGAAGAAGTTTTGTTAATAAATCACAATTTATGATGTCTTAGTCGACAGAGCTTCAAATAGGATTCTCTTATAATAATTTACAATGATTGCTTTCTCGAATTTTCAAATAGTTTAGCAAATAAACTCGCGAAACTGTACCATTTATATTGCTTTTGTGTGGTTAGAATTGTGATGGTAAAGTTTACAAGTTAGAGCTGTCTTATAGGAAATACAACAATTAAAAAAATTATGTATATTGCGTTCAGAGAGAATAGTTGTGTGGCACGTCAATCCAAAACAATGGACGATTTTATGCATTAGTTTGCTGTTTTGGTGCGACATGGCAAAAATAATATATATTTTACAATAAATGCTCTTGACCTTTGTAGTTATTGTCTTTTTCTCCTTTCTGTCTCTGGTGAATAATTTAAAAAAGACATTATTCATTGTATTTTATTAGACATAGAGTATTTAGCTTTGGGACTTTCTTGTAGTTTGCTATTTCTCTGAGTAAGAAGTTAAAGAGAAAATTTTGAGAAGATGAAATAGCAATCTTCGCAATATATTCAATTTCCTTGATTATTGTGTGATACAATAGATATAGATTTAAATAAAACTGTCTTGTTATTGTATAAGACAAACAACGAAGAGAATCTGTTGCCAAGTTAGAAATTAGCAACTTAATTAATTTTAATAATTTTCATATGTTCAACTTTTTCAGTTGATTTCTGCCAATAGGTCTATGATGGGTTCTATATGCATATATAGTTGGATATTATGTAGAATCCAATAACTTTCAATGTCATGCCTTTCAACCCAAATATATTTGTACAGACCTAGACTATCCCCGCAACATCAAAATCTCTAATCAGACAAATCTCGCGAACACCTGTCCCCATCAACATCAATTTTAATACAACTCTAAGCCAATATCCATTTATTATAGAAAATGTGAGAGAGAGAATGAGAGAGTCAGATGAAATTTCTCATATGTAGAGGAGAAATGATTAAACTCTCTGCGTGAGTGTTGCAAAATGAATTGATTTTCTAATGCAATTTATCAGATTTTTAGACGTGACGGAATCAATTTGTGCATTAGGGAACTTCATATGCAAATTATATTTGAACTGCTCAATCTGAAATATAAAGTGTTTCCTTCTATTCTTCCTTCATCTTCCATGTAATCATAAAACATGAGGATCTCTTTTTACTACTACCCCCTATTATTTACATTCCACTTTAATGTATTTGTCAACGATGAATGAAAAATAGTACATAAAGTGTAATGCATTCTGTAGTAATTTATAGTATTAGAGAAACGATGCTCTGTGAAAAATAATATTGTAGCATGTTATGCTTCATTAGGAGGGACAATTTAACACTTTAAACGGTGTGTGCTTAATTTGTCAGGTGGTGCCAATTTTGAAGAAAATACATACCCACGAATGATTCAATGGCTAATGTGAATTTAATTTACAGCATATCTCTACTTCGCGCCAATTATATACTGAATGCTAGAATGGAAAATCTCTGACTACGACATTTGTTTGTACAGTGCAAAGTCCTTTGAAACTGTAAGGATAAATTCGAATATTAACCACCAATTTCCCGGAATGTTGTAGTCCCGATTCTTCGATGCAGTTACCACTTTGTATGATTTAGTAAGACGTCGAAGATCCCTAATGTGCCTTTCTTGGGTTCAAAACCAATTGGTTTCTTGCATGAACCCAAATTTTCTTTTGGGCAACGACCCATCATCTTTGTTAGGCTTTTCCCTACAAGTAAGACAAAATTTTGCCACGGATCACTTCTCCATTTCGGATTACCGATGCATCCGAAATGCACTCCTATTCTATCTTTTCCCCCGATATGGGTAGCCGCTCTATATCACAGCTCTTTATGCTCACCAGTGCCGCTGCTATATCACAGCAGCTCATCTCGATGTGTGTTTGGATCAGTGACATGAATATTTGAATCGATTGAAGTACCACTTTCATGCCGAAACTCGTTCACGTCCCAGACTCTATTGTTTAGCCGGTTCACTTTTTTGCCAATATGCACCATTGGCAATTCATTCATTCATTCATTGGATGAATTCAAAGCCGATATGGCATGAGGAATCGTTCTGCCGCTGCTCAGCTTTGAACCTGAGACCTCACAATCATAGAGACACTACTCTATCCACTAATCCATTTGGAGCTCTTTCCTGCAAGTACATTATGCTGAAAATTGCCACAAAAAGTGCTCCACAGCCTCTGCAACTTTCTGTTATAGCAAGGTTCATTCTGAACTAGTCCCCGGCGAGTGGCCTTCAAAGTTGAAGCCAATTTCTTACTTTCACATACAAATGCGTATGGGAATTTTTCTACACTCGTGACCGTTATACAATATATGTCAAAATTGAGATGAGCCTTGTGCACAAGACTCTGAGCCTTGTAAAGATGGATAAATATACTTTATTTCTGTCTAAATGCGGTCTTGTTCTGAGAAGTGTAAGCTGAGTTTCTGATCAATTTGTGAGTTGATTCAAAACAGCTCCATATAAAAAAAACACTTCGCCGGGGGCTAGACTCTGAACACGACCCGTTATCAAGACCTTAGATTGCCTATATCCTTGACGATTTTCCCAAAACTTATTGCCCGGTGTGCAATCTATCAGCTGCTCTGTCCTTCAAAACTTCATTTGAGATTCCCACTACGGACAGGGGCTCCACAAAATCACTTAGAGAAACCTCTATTACCAAAACGTTGGCCCTGATATTGTCCCGGATACACAAATGAAAAGGACACTATATCACTCGCACATCATTTCATGATCTAAGTTCCAGAAGTCTGTCCCAGCACTCATTTGAGAGTCGTGAGTGGAAAACTCCTTTTCTGAGCATATCAAGCACGAATTTGCTATATGATACGATTGTAATTCGTCGATCTTACGGGATTAGCACGAATTGCTAATCTAAGACATCGTACGAACTTGTGTGACATCGGATGAACTAGTACATTGTCAGATGTACAAGTATGACATCGGACGTACTATTATAACGTCGAGCGTACTAGTATGACGTCGAAAAAAAACAGTACAACGTCGAAATACTAATATGTCGTTGGACGTATATTCTGCGGCCACAACGAATGTGACCGGACTTTCTGGTTACTTGTGGCCCGGTCGCCTTATTTTGGAGATGAGAGAGAAGTGTGTCTGATGTGAGACACTAAAGCCTTTTGCCAATTCCCTCTTCATCTGTATGTTATCACCCATATTGCCGAGTGTTCCTCGAATAATAACGTCGAGCGTACTGGTATGACGTCAGATATACCAGTATGACGTCGAACATACTAATGTGACACCGGACGTACTAGTATGACATCAAGCGTAATTGTATGGAGTCAGACGTACTACTATGACGTCGTATATACTAGAATTACATCTGGCATAATAGTGTCACGTCAAGCACACCAGCATGACGTTGGACGTACTATCATGACATCGAATATATTACTATGACATCGGATATACTAGTATGACTTCGAATAGACTAATATGACATCGGACGGTCTAGTTTGACGACGAACGGACTAGTATAACACCTGATGAACTAGTACGACGTCTGATGGACTAGTATGACGTTAAACATTATATACTATTTCATATTAAATGAAATCGTGCAATCTGATATATTGTACAATCTACTATGTCGTCGAAAGATCTTACATTACATCATACAACATAGTATGACGTCGTGTGATCTTGTATAACATTGTTGACCATTCCAGTTTTTCAATTTCAATTCAATCTCAATTTATTCATAAAACCAACAACAAAATAGGGTTCAACCCTTATGTGACCAAAAGAAAAATATAAAAAAAGGAAAAAGAGAAAGGCAAAAGTAGAACGCATCAAGCCAGCCTGTACTTGAAGTAACTCTCAATGTTTCTCACAGAAACGTGAACATCACGAGGAAGTGAATTGTAAAGCGATACTCCTCTGACAAAAAGTATGTGATAAAATGTTTCTTGCATCGCTCTAGTAACCAGGTATCCTCGAAGCCTGTTCGAACTCCCCCGTTGATCGAACCGTCAAGAGAGAAGCCGCGTACGACGGACTCCTAGTCGTTTTCACGAAATTTCCGGGTATTCCTTCTCACATGCAATTATGCATATGCTTCTGATTCCTTAGAAGATCATACCTTTTAACACATTTTTCAAACTTATATGTCGCCGGTAGGTCATCCACTGCACTTCAGTTTTCAGTTGTGTCTTTAGCCTTTATTACTGTTACAGCTTTCACTGAGAAAATAAAACGGGGGTGCGATTAACTTTTTTCCTCATAACTTTAACACTTTTTAGGTGTAAAAATATATCAACATTTTTTAATGTTAATCTTACACCTTTTTAAGTGTAAAATTAACAAGAAAAAGGGTAACTTTAACCCCTAAAACACCTGAAAAGCATAATATTTACACCGATTTCGGATCAATAATGCAAGGTAAAATTAACATTTCTGGAATGTTATTTTAACTTTTTCGGATTTCTCTCACTGTTGAAAATGTTTTCACTTCAACACTGCAAGGCTTGATCATTTATCTCAGCATTGAGGATAGGATATAGAATTATAAAGAGATAAAAAATATTTTTTAAACTTTTTCTCAATACAGAAATAATAACAAACGTATTTTAATTACAACGCAGAGTACCCATTATGATCTTAATGATTGTAATAAAAAGTGTAATTTCACTGACTTTATGATTAATTTTGTATCATACAAATTAGATTGATGCTCATTACAAAATATCCTCTAACGTATTACGTTAGCACTTTCAAATATTTGGAATATTTACTTGCCCAAATTTATGAGTTTTTCGGTTTTATGAACTTTTGTTACATATTTTTCAATGGATTTTATTGTGGAATTAGCTATTAGGAATTTATGGAAGACGTGTGAACTTGTAAATTTAATTGTTTCTTCGAATATTACATTGTTTATCACTTCTCAGATGGGGCAATAATATTGCTAGCAATCCTGTTTAGCTATTAGTCATTTTGCATTGTTACAGTAGCTGATTAGATACTTGTGTTATCATCCGATTAATAACAGTTCAAATTCATCAAAGCTTACAATTAAGAAGTAATTACATGCTTTGAGGCTGTATAATTATTAATTAGCGACATAGATTCACAGCCAAATAGATACAACGTGTTGAAAATTGTATCAACATTAGAAAGAAACTTAATTCCTCCTACTTTCCTTTTGGTGTAGTTTTTTTGTATTTTTTGCATCTGCAAAAATACATGCTAAGTTCAACTCAAATAAACTTGTTAATGTTTATTCTTCATATACAAAGTGGAAAAAAATCGATATCACGTTGGAATTACGCTTGTATACACATTTATAAATATTCACACGCGAATCAAAATTCTGTTTTCTTGCATTGTAAAAGTTATTAGATTGCGGAAAATGTAATTTTTTGGTGTGTTGATAATAATAATGCTTAGTATACGTAGAATTTTTGTCCCTTTCACACATTTATGGCAATTCTTCTTTCCCGTTGAGCTATTTTTATCAAACAATTTTTTTTGTTACCCAAAAATTTACACAGTTTGTGGTGCAACTCACAAAGTATTATTATATTTGCTATTGTTTTATATTATTATGATTGTTTATTTTCTATCTTGGGCGTTTTTCATGTGCGTCATGGTATAATATTTTGCTGCAAAATAATTATATATCTGCCGAATTGTTATATTTTCGGAGAAAATCTGATGTCTAAGAGTTCTTAATTTAAATTGGTATGTGTCGCATCTATGCAATCAAAAGGGCATATCGGTTTTTCTGATGGAGATAAATAATAGTTATAATTTTTTAAGGTTGCAGTAGACTGAGCAATATTAGTAAAAATTGCCAGAAAAAAAGAAATTTATTTAGTATATAAATAAAAATAAAAAAAAAACATAAAATAAAATACCCGAAAATAGTGAAATATTTTTGTCAAAGAAAAAATGAAGGGCATATTTGGTTCAATTTGAATGGATTTATGATCGTTTTTTAGTTATTTTTACTGACCAATCTACTAATTTACCGATCAAAAACGTTTATCTCAATTTATGATACCCCTATATATTTAAATAATAAAGTTGTTTAGCACTGTTTTTCATAATTTACTTGTAAAAACATTTTAAGTGTAGCTTCAGTACAAATTTACAGGTTCACACAGAGCTTTACGAAAAACTATCAATTTTTTTTCAATATTCATACAAAATTTATATTAAAAATAATTTTAAAAAAACATTATGTGAAGCAGATACGTTAATTAAGAAAAATTTAGTTGTAAATTTCTTTAATTAAGTAATAAGTCAATAAGAAACATCTCATAACGGGCCAAAATTCACAGTAGTGGCAGTCACTAATTTTCTTCAAAATTCTAAATGAAAGAGCGGTCTCTTTAAGTTCGGTGCTACCCCTTGTGGGGTGGTGCCCCAGTTTCCCCTACTTGTCCTACTTGGCGCTACTATCAATAGCTGGTCTTGGCCTCGCTGAGGATCCGTCGCCACTCGAGCCTCTTACGCGAAACTGTTCGGAGTCTAGCCTGTATGGGGGCTAGGTGGATCTCGTTTCATCAAAGCGTACACAGTAAAAAAGTTTACAATCATTATGGTTGGTAATTTTTGCACGAGCATTATAATTGTAAAATTTGTGTATTGGAAATTTTGTGTAGTGTCACTTTGTGTATTTTATAAAACGATTTCTTTTCTATAATTTTTATTGTACAGCATTTTTGTTCGGTTTATGAGTATGATATGTGAAATAAAAAAAATATGAAGAGCAGGTCTGAGATTTGATCCCAGAACCTTCGCGTTGATGGCCGCGCGTTTTCCGGTTACGCCACAAACTTGCTTACTTCTGTTAAGCAAATGTCCAAGAGTTGCAGCGTCAATTTTTCTAATTTACGTGATGTTTCCTCTGTTTTCTGTTATTACATAATTAAATTATTCCTAATTTCTCACGACTGAGGCACATTTTAAGAATCATATGAATGATTTTAGAAAACAATTAGATAGTTAGAAGTGCGAAAAATTACTAAAATCTTAGAAAAACTGCTATAGTAAACAATGAAATTTTGACAGTTCTCACATAAATTTTCCATAGATTTCATCACACAAATATAAATTTACTGACATTATGCTAGTATAATCAATATAATACTGTAAATATGATAGAAATTTTACCACTTTCAACCATAATACTTGTAATATTACAAATTTCCCAGACACAACTTTATTTGTCACACAATTTTTTTATACTGTGTAGAGATTACCCCAAAAACTTTCCAAGCTGGGGCATCCTCATCCTCGCAAACCAGATGACCAGTTCACCTGAGCCTATTAAGGTGTACTTGCTTGACGATAGTTGCCTCTCGGTAGTAGCGATCATATACCTCATGGCTGTATAAATTCCGGAATCGTCCCTCTTCACATACGTGGCCGAAAGTCTTCGAAATCTAACTAGCAGTTCTTAAGAACTAGTTTTGAAAATATTTTGCATTTATGACAGAGTTAGGAGAGATTGGGGCAGCAGTGCACATTTAGTAGCACGAAACACTGATATTTATATCTACATTAGTCGAAGTTTTCTCGACCATTCCTTCAATAGAGAAGGATCTATGTAGTATCTATGAACTGATACAGGTCTCGTCCTCTGAAGTCTAATATCTAAATGAAAGGAAAATTGGAGTGGTTAGAATTACTTCGTGTTTACTGCTGCACCAGTTTCCACTACTGTAACTTATTTAAAAGAATTCTCCTGCTCAAAATAATGCAAAATATGTACAGTAGAACCCCGCTATAGGCCATCGCTCTATAGTCCACAATTTATCGACCGTTGATTTGAAAACACTGATTTTAAGTTGGGTTATGTTTTTTATTAGTACGCGACATGCAATGTTGTAATAATTATTTCAATATTTTTGGTAAACTTTATTGAGTAGTTGTGATAATTGTGATCCATAATGAAGAGAGCGAGGACAGGTAACACAATCGCAAAGAAAGTGGAAGCCGTCGAGCAATTTCAATACTAAAAATCGTTGATAATTTAAAAAAATGATATGGACTATAGTGCGACCCAAGTGTCAAATCTGGAACCAAATAAGGACTATAGCGAGGCTCTACTGTATGTGTATAAAGGCATTTCATGCGATTTTTTGGTTCTGAAAATATGCAAAATCCCGGAACCCCCCTGTAATCTCAATCATAAGTCAATTGATTAAATAAACCAACAATAATTCTTAACTAAAAAATAAAAAATCCCATTATATCCAAAAAAAAAAGTAAAACGTGCTCTTTCGATTGCAAATGAGCGATGTCCTATGATGTCCGTGATGTTAAAGGTATGCGTTCTATTGAAATTACTGAAATAAATAGGATCTTAAAGGTGAACACACGTTGTTATCTCGATTAAAAAAAAAAAGACGGAAAAGATTAGGATTATTGTAGCAAATAATTTTACAAGTTTAGCAATGGCAAATACAACCACATAGAAGAAGAAAACTTGTATGTTAATCTTTGACACAAATTAGTTTAATTATGTGGACATTTGTACATCTCCCTATTTGTTTTTGACGCTGAATATTTGCAACACTTTTGCGTTTTAAGTTTAATTCTCGCTGTGTCATTTTGTTGCTGGTTTTCTTGGGTGCGATATGTGCAAACAATTGTAAGGAGATTATTTTCATATATCCAACAATTTAATGAATTTGTCTGATTGCGTCTTTAAAGTGTCTCCTCATGTGATATTTACGTGTGACTTGTGCGTTTCTTTCTGAATGAGAGAATATATAAGCACCTTCATCATTCTTTAAAACATATTGTTCAATTGCGCAACAATAATGCATCACCTGGGTTACCTTTTTGAGGTAGCTGTACTAAAAGTGTATTAAAACTGATGGAGGATTGTGATAGGAAAAAAAAATTCCAAGAGCTCAAAAGTAGTCTCTCTCTATTTCCCTTCTATGAACTATTTGGTATGAATGAGGTGAAGATGTGGTTGTGCTTTTATTGTTTGTGGGGTGTACAAAAGAATTGTGAAAGATATTTCTGGAATTTTGCCACTCTGATAAGAATGAAAATGGAAAATCCTACGTATTGGACTTTTGTAAAAAAGAGTTTGTTGTGTAGTTTCTTTTTTTTCCATGATACTGTATGTAGGTGTATTTATAAGAAATGTGATATGTATGTAGAATGTTATGTGGGTTTTCTTCAGGATCATTCATCTTACAATTATACCAGGTTGACACATGACTCGGTGTAGCGATATTATTTCTCAGTTGTTTTGTATCAAGTATCTTTGTCGTCATTGTTCGACAGTGAATGCGAATTATAGCATGTGGTTTATTCCTGTCCTGAAGCACATTGAGGCTCAAAGGATGATACTAAGGGGCTTATAAATAGTTCTTTTACGCACTGGATAAATTCTAAGAAATCTCTAGGAACCCTTCGGGAAAGATCGGAAAAACTTGAGTAAGAAAATCCTTGGAAAAATCCATTAAAAAATCCTTACATTTTTTTTTCTTTCTTTTTTGATGTTTTTCCTTTATTATTTCTTATCTTTGTATTTCTTTTTCTTTTAAGTCTTCAATTTTTCCATATTTTATCTTAGCCTTTTTGTTACTCATTTATAAAATATTCAATATTCTATATGAACTTTGCAACCAGAAAAATATCTCGCCCGAAGTATAAGCTTAACTTTTGCAGAATTTTCCCCAGGATTTCCCCTGAACTCGCCACGGGATTTTCATCTATCTCTGGAAGGAATTTTCCTCTTCCGGGGAGAATTTTCGCCTCGATTTCCCTCGGAATTCTTCTAGTCTGAAAAATTCGAAGAATTTTCCTTGGAAAATTTGGGGAATACTATGGGAATGGCCAGGAAATTTTCCCAATCACTACGAGGAAAGTTCCCCTTTAAATCCCCGAGAATGCCGGTAGAAAGTTCTCCATAAAATTTCTTCTTGAAATCATCAGGAATTCACTGGGAGCCAGCAAAATTGTCTGATGGAACTTTTAAGAAAAATTCTCCAAGGGAATTTAAAGGGATCTCTTTGGAAAATGTCGACACCTCAGAGAAGTAATTTTTCCAGAGATTCCACCCTGATTCTCGTTGTTGAAATCGTCGGAGATTTTAGGGAGAAAAATCCTGACGTAAATATCGAAATTTCGGTGGTAACTCATAGAGAATGATAATGGAAATTGGAATTAGAAATTTCTCTAGAAATTTCATTGAAATTCCCTAGGAAGTTACCATGTTTTCCAAAAAAAGAAAATTCCAATGGTATTCTTGGGAAATTTTCACTATTTAGTGGGTAATTTCTCGAGCACTTCCACTCAAAAGTCATGTCATAGGTAACCTTGGAGTCTTCTGAAAAAGTTCTGGAGAAATTTCCTTCGGGAGGATTTTTTTATTGGGAGCGTTTGCGAAACCGAACAAACGACAAATGTTAATTTTACGTCAATGGTTAAAATGTTAGCTGGACAAACAAATTTTGACATTTTTTCGGTGTGAAACGGTTCTTGCTCACCTCTTGCCTACAAAATAATCTTTGTAAAGATATCTCAGAAAGAACATTAAGTTTAATAGATGGCGGTCGTTCGTATGGTTTTATCATTCCAATGCTCATTTTTGATGATCATTTTTTAGCACATGATTGTTCTCAAATGCTTCTGCATTATCGACTTTGCTTTGTACTGGTTCCTGTCTCGATGTTTTCCCCGTTTTCCTCAATCTTTGTCGCGCTCGGAAACCACCAAACAGTCGCGACAGGAACCAATAAAAGGAAAAGTTAATTAGAAGGAATTTAGAACAATCATGTGCTAAAAAATTGTGCCGAAGTCAATGGTCAAAACGATCGAAACGTTAGCTGGACATTTTTTCGGTTTCACATGGTTCTTGCTCACCTCTTGGCTACAAAGCATTTTTTAGCACATGACTTCTCAATTGCTTCTGCATTATCAACTTTTCTTTGTAATGGTTCCTGTCTTGACTGTTTTCCCCGTTTTCCTCAATCTTTGTCGCGCTCGGAAACCACCAAACAGTCGCGACAGGAACCAATAAAAGGAAAAGTTAATTAGAAGGAATTTAGAACAATCATGTGCTAAAAAATTGTGCCCAAATCAATAGTCAAAACGTTAGCTGGACAAACAAATTTTGACATTTTTTCGGTTTCACATGGTTCTTGCTCACCTTTTGCTTACAAGGAATTTTTTAGCACATGACTGTTCTCAATTGCTTCTGCATTATCGACTTTTCTTTGTAATGGTTCCTGTCTCGACTGTTTTTCCGGTTTTCCCCAATCTTTGTCGTGCTCGAAAACCACTAAACAGTCGCGACAGGAAACAAAACAAAGAAAAGTAAATTAGAAGGAATTTAGAACAGCCATGTGCTAAAAAATTATGCCGAAGTCAATGGTCAAAACCTTAGTTGGACAAACAAATTTTGACATTTTTTCGGTTTTACATGGTTCTTGCTCACCTCTTGCCTACAAAGAATTTTTTAGCACATGACTGTTCTAAATTTCTCCTAATTAACTTTTCTTTGTAATGGTTCCTGTCGCGACTGTTTTCGTCAATCTTTGTCGTGCTTGGAAACCACCAAAGAGTCGCGAAAGGAACCAATAAAAAGAAAAGTTAATTAGAAGGAATTTAGAACAGTCATGTACTAAAAATTGTCCTGGACAAATATTTTCATTTTTAATTGGAATAGCATCATCTGCACCATAAATGCACAAACTCTTGACGTGGTTAATAAGGATTAACAGATATACATTGCACTTTAATGCATAGTGATTAGCCCCTCAGATAATTGTGGACGTCACAGATGAAAATCCTCATGAGTTAAACCACCTTGTGGATCTTGTGAATGACGATTGGGCCACGTGAGAAGACACATGCGCGAGCTTTTATTTTTTCTTCAATTCTTATCCGGCTTTTATTATAATATATTTATCGAGTTGTGCCTACATAAAAATTATTGCAAAAGCATGCTTCACGAGTTTCTTGTACCTCTTCCAGCCGTGAACGTCACAGACCTGGTAGATGATTTTTTTTCTCGGTCTAAAATCATCATCTCTTGTATGAGATGCTGTGTAAATAAATATTTGATAAAAATAGTTGAAGGAAAAAGTGTAGTTACTAGGAAGTTGTAGTATTATTGATAATGTGGGGGATGGTAAATAGATGGAAATGTTAGTAATACTATATTTGAGATAAGTATTTTCTTGCTCTATTTATTCTATTGTGTGCTATTAAAGTGATATAAACATGCGCATCTTTGGGTCTCTTTTCAACTATTTTATCATCATAAGGCTTTTTGGTTTTGGTGTGTGGAAAAGAGAAAAGTCCACTATAATTGTTGAGAAGGCGGAAGAATAAAAGAGAATCATGTTTTGTGTATTATTTTTGGTCAAGTTTTATTTCCCAAACCATTATAAATTCACTCATTGTAGTGATTTAGTATTTTTGAATGAATCAAATACCGCACGCCAAGGTCTTTAGCCACAAACGACGCATATTTTTGGGAGAATAAGAACGCGAGAAAAATCGAGAAAAAAAACTTGTTTATCTATGAATTGAAAATACAGTCAACTCACTATTTTTGTTGTTTTTCTTTTTTTTTATCTTCTTAAAATCCATTGCGGTAACTCTTCGTGTTCTTTCACTCTAATGACTATTTCTGCTTGATCATTTAGCCCGTGTGATATTTCCGGGATTTTCAGGGATTGCAATAAAAAAAAAAATTGTTGGCAATTTTTTCTTGTAATTTGCAATCTACGAAAAAAAATCCTCTAAACTCGGCGCCATCAATGAGTGTTTGATCTTTTTTTTTCTTCAGTGGTTGTTCTTGAATGTTTAATGAATGTTCTTTTTTTTCCCGAAATGTTTGCCTTGCAGGTGGAGCAGAGAGATGTTCCCGGTATCGACTGTGCTCACTTGGCGATGGACACAGAGGAGGGTGTCGAGGTTGTTTGGAACGAAGTTCAATTTTCCGAAAGGAGAGATTTCAAATCACAAGAAGAAAAAATTCAGCAAGTTTTCGAGAATTTAACACAACTAGAGCATCCGAATATAGTCAAGTTTCATCGGTACTGGACCGATACACATAACGATAAACCTAGGGTGAGTTTTTTTTTACAATTTATTTATCTTTTTGTTTATTTGTTGTGTCTATTGGGAAGGCTGCATTTAGAAATTAAAACGTCGAATTTGATTTATCAAATTTCCACGGGAAATGTCTTATTTTGAATTAATTATCTTGCAAAACTAGAATATTTAGACATGAGGGTTGTCTGAAAAGTTCGTTGCTTAAAAAAACTTACATTCGTTTTATTTGATTTTTCATTTTTTAAATTAAGGGAATATATCTAAAGGACGATCGGTATTGTATTTGAAGTAGTTCTGCATTGGAAAAACTGCAAAAATTTTCTACAGAAATGGCTTGGATTATGGACAATGTTCGCTTTTCAAGAGGACATTGATATTCTGGATCTCAGATATATTAGAAATTCTTAGCTTACATTGTGTCTCTAAATATCCGAGCTAAGCATTAGACTAGTTATTTTTTTAATTATTATTTTACTGATAAAGATTATTTAGATTATTTGTACTATTTTGTTTTTAAATGTAAAACCGATTGACATTTTTAACCGTGATTTAATTTCTTCTGATGCTGAGCTCTATAAAATAAACTAAATTATTTCAAACAAGATTTCTCTTTTTATAATACAAAAATTAAATATTTTCTTTGTTTTTGGTTGTAAAAATAATATTATACCGCGGAAACACCATCTAATACCATAAAAACAGAAAGCTACATTTATAAGATATATATTTATTTATAATATAACTTAATAACTCCCGACCGAGTCCATATATATAAGGAGCCGCTATGGACAAATCTATATGATTTTTCAAAAGTACAGTCCTTCGAATCTCATCTGATAATACTCGAATTGAAATTAAATATTTGAATGAAGCAATTTCAATTATTTTCAAGAAATTGATTCAAAATATTGAATTTTTTATTGCTTCTTGAAGAAAAAAATATGGCCAAAGCAAAGAATTATCTTGATAAGTGTTACCTGAACCCTGCTCGATAAAAAAAACACGGATCGTTGATTCGCTGACTATAAGCGTGGTTAAATTTGGTAGTTGTTCCAAAAAAAAGAAAAGAAAAACCCTCAAAACAACTAACTTATTAGAGATATTAGAACACCGTGTATTCACAATTTTATATGAACTTTTAAATAGGGTACATTGGGAAGTTTTGAACAAAATCTATTTACAAACTTCGAGATTTCCTCACTATTTCAAATTCGCAAAAGAAAAATATCACAAAGAAGTACTTCTTGTGCTTCTTGGTCTTATTCTTCACTTTGTCTATCTGAAACAAAGACGAAATCTCGAGTTTTATAAATAGATTGTGTTCAAAATTACCTATTGTGCCCTAAAATACCCTAAATTACCCGTTGGAATAAAATACATATCCTGGATGCAGGTAACTTTGACCTTCTGAGGGACTTTTTAGCCCCTGCTGTTTGTAAGTTTTCTTTAATTCTAGTAATTAGTGATGGTCATCACCAATCCTATTTAACATCGATCGACGAAAGCTATTTTTAAGTGCTAAAATTAAAGAATAGCTTAAGAACAACAGAGAGGCCATGTCGCCTGCAAATACGGTTTAAAGATATTCCATGGTCTGTCTGCCGATTTCTAATGTTTGAACCTGAACAAGATTAAAGTTATTCTTGATCAGATTAACTGATCTAGATCATCTAGAAATTAATGCGTTTTTCAGTTCATTGAACCTAATAAGCCTTATTAACGGCTTATTATAAAGCAAAAATGCTGTTCTAAAAAAAAGGTTCGGAAACGTAATAAAAATTTTATTGTGTTAATAAAAGGCAAAAAACAAACGAGCAGTAAAAAATTCAAAATTGTCAGTAAAAAAATTAAAAATAAACAGTAAAATATCTAATTATGGTCAGTAAAAAACTTAAATCTTTACAAGAATGGGTCTAATTTATATATTTAACATTAAAAATCGTTGCAGATAAAATGAGAAGCTCTTTATTTTCCCTTTGCTAAAATTTGGATAATAATATCACTGTCTCAAATTATTTTGTTACTGCTCCATTTTAACTTTTACTGCTCATTTATACAATGCCTTAATAAAATAGTGTACTAATAGAATGTTTTTTTTGGGAATAACTAAATATTTTCGAAAATTTAACCATATTCGAAGGCTAGTACGTTCGGAAACTGACGACTTTCTTCTGATAAATCTTAATGAAACGCTTTTTTTTATCTTTGAGTATTTTGTACTAAAGCGTGTGGACGAAGCTTTCCCATTTAAAAAAGTAACTCTGAAATATTAACCGAATTATCTATTAAAAAAGCAAATATATTTTTGGAAAGATATATTTTTATTGGAATTTTTGGTTTTTTTATTCCAATGGATACTCACACGATAATTGACAAACTTATCTGCATGGCCTTGTATGGCTTTTTGGCTGTGCCTTCTCTCTAAAATCGGTCTTCCATATTCCCCAGTATTTCTCAATCAGGCGGAACTTCGGGGTACGGGGCGGGTGGAACATCTTTCTCACCGCCTTCGAATTCTTTGAAAAGATGATCATTGAATTTCCAAGACCTTGTTGTAGCACTTTGACGATATTTGTCGGTCCTATGGGAAGCAGCCTGAACTTTGTACGTTATCTAATTATTCCTCCTCTTGATTTTATGGACCTATCTCCTATGCATTCTTATCTTTTTGCCAACTTGTCACTTGTCTTGAATCCCAGGCTTTCGGCCACTTCTTCTTGGCTTATGAGCAACAGTCTTGTGTTCCTTGAACCGAATTATAATCTTTCAGATGGTGGGGCGGCACACTTCTAGGTCAATTCCGCTATCTAAGCATAACTCTAATTTCGATTTTTGAAATGAGTGTCAACTTTTAATCTACGAATGCTCTCCATCCTTTTTCAATTACTCAGTCAACAATCAATATTTTTAACAAGACTTTCACCATAAGAAAGCTAAATTTAAAACGACAATGAAGAAAAAATGCAATACTTACTTAGATTAACTGCATGTCAAGGGAATGGGTAATATTTTCGTCTACACACTTTAAGCCTTTGTAATGCCCAAGGCATAATAACTTTTGTTTGTAAACATGTTTTTAAAATTGCCTATGTGAGTGAGCGAGATGACTAGATCGAGATTTCATTCACTCTCATTGAACTGTCAAAAACATGTTTACAAAATAAAAGTTATTGTGCGCTGGGCATTACAAATAGAGTGATGAGGGTTCCATTCTCCGTTTTCCCTAATGTTGGATCAGCTTTATGCCCAACGCATAAAAACCTATGTTTAGTAAACATGTTTTTGAGATTTTAATGAGAGTGAGTGAGATCTAGATCTAGTCATCTCGCTCACTCTCATAGAAATTTTGAAAACATGTTTACAAAACAAAAGTTATTATGCGCTGGTCATAACGCTCACGATATTTTCTTATTTGTTTATCTGTTGATCCAGAATAGTCAAAAATCGAGAAAAAAGCGTAAAATATTGCTTAAGAATTTATGATATTCACTTTGCAATATGCTCAACGCACAATAAAATTTGTTTTGTAAACATGTTTTTGACATTTTAGTAAGAGTGAGTGAGATCTCAATATAGTCATCTCGCTCACTCTCATATGTAATTTTGAAAACATGTTTATAAACAAAAATTATTATGCGCTGGGCAATACAATGCAAAAGTTTTGTGTTTCTCAGTTTTAATTTTCGTTATTCCTTTTCTAAAAGCGACATAAATCTCCTTCTAAATTAAATATGATCTTTATTTCATGCATAATATTCAAAAAATGTTCGAAATTTTATACTTATAATTTCATGTCGAACTTTTCAGACAACCCGTATATCAAAAGAACGTATTAGCAACACATTGGAAATTATTATTGTTTCTCACATCGTCGACTGAAGTGTCTAATAGCTCAATCGGATATTATACAAGCTGTTTATTGGTATTTTTGCAGAAAAGCCAATTTATTATATCCTTTCATCGTTTATATTTCAAAATAACGCTATATATACTGCGTTAATTCATTCATTTACATTTTAATGAAAATATTGCAAAATTGAATAATGTTCCTGTGTGGGGTGAAATTATTTGAAGAGCATATTTCAAAGATATTGCAATTTGGTCTAATGGAGAAAATGCAATAATTCAAAAAAGGAAATGGACGTGTAATGTGTAAAATTCCATGTGTGTTAATGGATGGTGTAAATTCTGAAATATTTTTTTGGGTGTTCTATATTGTGTCCTCCACAGGTAATATTTATAACAGAGTACATGTCCTCCGGGTCACTGAAACAGTTCCTAAAACGGACTAAGAGGAATGTTAAGAAACTACCACTGCAAGCGTGGAGACGGTGGTGTACACAAATATTATCAGCTCTAAGGTTCATCAAATTTCTATGTCATTGTACTTGGTTAGATTACTCAATACTTCTTTTTTTTCTCTCTTTTTTTTATTATTTCTTTAATAGTTATTTGCATTCCTGTTCGCCGCCAATTATACACGGCAACCTTACCTGTGATACAATATTTATTCAACACAATGGTCTAGTAAAGATTGGTAGTGTAGCTCCTGATGCCATTCACCATCATGTAAAGACATGCAGGGATAATATGAAGAATATGCACTTTATTGCACCAGAATATGGTGGTAGGTGATGATACTTATATTCTCTCTTTTTTTTTCTTATTCGTTACTCTTTAATATACATTTCTAAGTTTTATTAGTTTGAAATAATTGGGAAAGTCGGGATGATTTATTGAATGTTTTCAACTCAGTAGTAAAGTATTTTTTTGAATTTAAATCATTTACAGGGATATTCAGAACTTTTCAATATGAGATTTACAGCACTCACAGAAAGAAAAAACAATAACATCGCAAAAACTGAATGAGAAGCGTAGAAATTTACAAACGGGCCAATTCGCTTAATTAACTAATTTATTTAGCTGAATTAGCAATACTAATTCAGCTTGCCTATTAAAAGCATCAAAGAAATCTTCAATTAACTCTCTCAGCTGACATGCTAATTTTTTAGAAATAAACAAGGGTGACATGATAACTTATTTTCGATACTATCGATTGTCAATTTTGAATATTTTAAACGATAGCTGCACTTTCTGTAACTAATATAGATACTTATCAACAGTCACATTCTTTTAAAAATATCACAATGAATGGCCCAACAATGCGTAAAAAGTCTACATTAATTAAATCTAACAGATATAGATTTATCGATACTATCGATTCGATAGTATCGAAAAGTTATCATTCCACCCCAGACTTTTGAAGTGTGAAAGAAAAATAGATTTGTCTAGAAATTTTTATTGGTAATCGCAAGTGTGTAACGAAGAAGAAAAGGTAATGCCGACGCTCCTCACTTATGGCCTCTACACACTAGAGAAATTTATGTCCATATTGAAGTAAATTGCCTACGCTTCTATAGGAAAAACTGGCAAACATGGACATAAATTTCTCTAGTGTGTAGAGGCCATTAAACGATATTTAATTTTTTTTTTTAAATCACGGATGTTTAAAAATTGCATCCAAAGCGCCTTTACTGGGTTGAAAGGTCTCAAAAAGTTCAAAATCAATCAATTTAAATTAAAAATAGATTTATAATAAACTAAGAAAAAACGTTTCACAAAATTTAATAATTAAAAACTTGAAATATATTTTTGGGAAAACTTTAAGAAAGCTTTTGAAAAACTTTTTCAATTTTTTTAAGGAATCTATTTCCATATCTGATCCCAAAAATATTCCAAAACCATTTTTGCATTGGATTTTTGGCGAATTTTTGAAAAAAAATCTACAGAAAAACATTTTTTTTTTTCAGTCCGAAGAGCGTTTTGCATATTTTTTTGCTCAATTTTCCGGAATTTTCATAAAGGAAAAAATTTTTCTTTATCGGAATTTTTCGGACAGAGAAGGGTTTTAGAGAATTTTATATGGAAATGTTCTCATCTTTATTAAGGATTTGAGATTATCAAAATCGGGTAAAATCGATTTAGGGTGAATTTCAAACTGATAGGTTGTTCAAAACCTTTAAGACAATTTTCAAACAGAACTTACAGCATTTTTTTTTATTTTTCTGGAAAAGCTAATATTTATGCTTTAGAAGCTAATGAAAATCATCAAAATCGGATTAAAATAGGATTTATGCTGATTTTTCATGTAAAGTCTGAAACGTTTTTGGGTCTAAGGACTTTTATTTTCAGACATTATATTGGGACATCGCCATTTTCTCAAATGTAAGTTGGTCAGAACCATGAGAACGTTTTTATAGCCTTGCTTAAATCCATCAAAAACGGTGCTAAAATGGATCAAAGAAAAGAATTTGAAATTTTAAGATAAATGTGGAAATAGAATTTCGCCTCTTGACTAAGCTCCTGTAATTACTGTAAAATCCAATGAATGAGTAATCCACTAGCTGTTATTTGTCGATGGGAGAGACCTGAATTCCCCAATAAACAAAAATTGGCTACTTTTAAATTTCAGTTAGGTTAATCATGCTCAAATTTTTCACTATCATTATAAAAAATAACCTACATTAAGCAAATTGATATTGCTGAAAGAATCAGCTAAAGGAAAAAAAAATGTATTTGAAAATCCTCTCGGTGCCACGCCCACTTTCAAAACTTATTTTCTAGGAACTGTGACTCTAAGATTTTCATAGGGTCTAAGCCAATAAAAATTACAGTATATGTATTTTGTTTTAATTGTCAAAACTTTTTTAAGGGCCTGGCTTAGTGTTCAAGAACTGGCTAAGAATTCAGTGATAAAGCAATACGTTCTTTCAGATTATGGTAAGATCTGAAGCAATTTGATTTCTTCATAGAAGCATTGTATAACAATTCCAGGATTTCCTTTAATTAAGAGAAGTTCTTCATGGGGCGTAGCCTGTTTTTAATTTTGTGTGGTTTAGATACTACCTAAAAATTGTAATTGTAAGATTTTCGTAAGATTGAAGCGAAGAGGAATACCTTATAGAGGCATTGTTCTAAAATACCAATATTTGATTCAATTGAGAAAAGTTCGTAAAGGGGCGTGGCCTAATGTAAGAACCGCTTAGAATTCAGTTATAGAGCTAAACGTTCTGTCTGTCATATTTTTCTAAGATCTGTGGCAATACGAATTCTTCATATTAAGCGGTATATAAAAAATACAGTATTTGTTTGAATTATGACCAATTCTTAATAGGGCGTGGCATGTTTCTCAACGATGTAGAATTTAAAAACTGCCTGAAAAATGGAACTTTGAGACCTTCGAAAGTATTAAGGGAATATGAATTCTCTAAATAGAAGCATATTAGTATAAAAATTACAGTAAAGAATAGCGTGATTCAGAACATGATCCAAATGTAAACATTTTTAACTAAAACTTATCAATCAATTAGAATGGAAATTCGTTTTTCCCGAAACACAAAGAATGAGATCTAAATAGAAATTTAGTACTCTGTTTATTAAGGAAAATGTGTGTATTCCCAGCAGAAATTGTGAAGATTCCAATTGGATCAAGTTCTGAATTAGGTTATTCTACCCTATTTGATTTATTTATCATGAATTCTCAAAGGGGCGTGGTTTATTATTTAAGAACTCTTCTAGATGTAGGATATAATGGCTGATATAAATAGATGCTCCATACGTTTTTTTTGTAAAATCTAAGGCAATATAGAACCCTGCATAGAGGCATTTCGTGAGAAATACTGTATTTTCGTTATTTATCACAATTATTTAAAGGGGCGTGGCTTATTTTTTTAAGGGCATAGCATTCAGGAATCGTCAAAAAATGTGTAATTAGGGAAGAAGGCTCGTATATTTCCACAGTGCTCTTTTATTAAACTAATACATTCAGGAATATCTATTTTCACTTTATTCCTTATTCCTTTATTCTTTTGAGCAATGTCTTTTAGTGTTGCCAGATGAAATCGTGCTAGAAATCCTTCCCGAAAGGTTGACGTTGTGTTTTACTACAAATCAAGCGACTGCAGAAAAGACTTTTAGGATTATTACTGCTCGAACTCTACGGAAAGAACAGAATATTATAATCCCTCAATTTTTTTAGGGAACATTTCCACCTTCTATCCCCCTTCTACCCCTTCTACTTTTCTCAACAAAGCTTCACGTTTTAGACGATTTCTGAGAAATGTCGTCACGCTGTTTGTCCGTCTGTCCGTCCGGCTATCGCCAGCTCTAGAGGTCAAACGAATAGAGATAGCGACTTGGAACTTTCGGGGGACTCCCCTTCCCATCCAAAACCATGTTTTTTTGCGATTGCTCGAAAACGCTTCCTGCGATTTTTTCATTTTTGGTTATGTTTTAGAGATTACCCAAACGGATATTTAGCCATGTGTGAAAATTCTGTTGAATCATTCCTAATACCGATTTTTCAAGATCAAAAGTTAAAAAGACACTAGAGAGCGCATTTATCAAGCGAATGGGGTCATATTTGGGATCATTAGAAAGGTCTTGGAATTTCCGACAAAACTGAACCGATTCCAATCGGTTCTGAACCGGTAATGAACCGATTCATAACCGATAACTAATTTTTATTCGAAATTCAATTAAATTACTCCTAAGGTGTATTTTGGGAAATATTTTGAGTGATTTATAAATCGGTTCAAATCGGTTGTGAACCGGTAGTAAACGGGTTATGAACCGATAAGTACTTTTTGTTCGAAAATCAACTTTATAACTCTTAAAACTATTTTGTGGGACCTTTCGAGTGATTTACTAATCGGTTTAAATCGGTTAAGAACCGGTAAACGGTAAATGATGTGAAAGTACCTTTAAGAGGATCGAAAAGCCAGAAAATGGCGTCTCCATACAAAAACCCAAAATTAAAAGTGTATCAAGTCTTACAATTTTTGAGATATTTCCTTGAAAATTTAACTGAGGGTAGTTTTTTATATTATCTTTGAATTCCCTGTTTTAATTTTTTGAAAAACTGTTTTGCTTTCGTAATATAATTTTCCAAACATGCGTATACTCCTAAAACATGCCACAAAGAAGCTGCATTATTTCCTAGAATATGAAAGATAGAGAGGTATATTTTTTTTTAATTTTGTTCCTAAAGACATGCTCTACAAAATGCCTGTTTCACTTCTTTCACTTTTCATACAAATTTTCCAAGTATTTTTCAATTGAAAATTGTCCAAAAAATGACAGTTTTCATTGCATCTTTGTACCGAGAATATCATTTTTTCCGAATTAATAATTATTTTTGTACCAATCTACATTTCATTAGCTTTCAAATGGTACATTAGAATTGGAGAAACTCCTAATAGTTTTTTTGCAATTAAATTTTAAACAACATGCTCCAAATTGGAAATTTTCATGAGCTTTTGATAGCTTTCCGAGCTTCCGAGAAATTCTACTCAAAATTGTTCAGCAATTCGCCACAAGATTACGCGTCGCATTTTTCACCATGTCTTTCCTTTTCTCTCTGACCTTCAGCACGCCTGCAGTTTTTTGCGATCAGGCGGAGGAGAAAAAAGAATACAAAACAACAAAACTCATCCCCTGTGTGAGAAATCTTATGAATTTCAGCTGAGCGAATTTTTATGATTTTCACGATCAGTCTCGTTGTTTCAAAAAATTGTAGAAAATCGTAAAAATTATGAATCGTCAATCGTCATGGGCATTTCACAAAACCAGCTAATATCGGTGACTACATAATATGCCGATATAATTTTTCTCGGAGAAGAAAAAAGTCAGTGATAAGCCTAAATGAACTTATGCTATGTGTGATTCTTTCATTGCAAATTCGAATTGGGGGCAAAATCGAAGTCCAGTCCAGATGACCTGATGCTAGCTGAGATTCATTACAGGAAACCTCGAAATGCGTGCAACTCGAGGTCGTTGAAAATTGAAGAGTGCAAATTCGATTGTCAGAAATGCACAAAAATACATGTAAAACTTTAACGCCAAAATGGCTCAGAAACTATTCCGCAATCCGCGAGTAATACTGCGATCTTCAAAAATCCGCGAAAAAATCCACGGTCCGGGAAAATCCACAATAAATTCTGCCGGCTGCGTAAATCCGTCAGAAATTCTTCGGTCCGCAAAAGATTCCGCGATCCGCGAGAAATTTCGCGGTTCGCGAAAATTCGTAAACGATTCCGCGATCCGAGAAAATCCGGGAGCAACACCGCGATCCACGCAAATACACGAAAAATTCCGCGGCCCACTAAAATCCACGAACACACCGCGATCCGCGAAGTTACAAAATAAACCTAAAAGTAGCGAAAAAGCATAACATGATTTCGAGATTACAATAGAAAACCCGATTTTGAAATGGAACTTTTGTGAAGGAGAGAAAAAATGAGACATGCATGTTTTACGTATATCTTTGTCTCTAAAAATTGATAAAAAAAAATTAAATTTTCAAGTGACAAAATTTCTATTTTTATTTTCTTCATAGTCCAAAATTTCTATTTCTTCAAAGAATACGTGCATTTGACACATTTAAAAGATAGGGGGAAACAGGTTTATTTTTTGGCCTTTTTTGGTACGGGAAAGTACTCTCCTTTCGAATGTTCATGCCTTGGAATAATGGGAATTTTCTTTTATTTTTCGTAAGAGACTTTACACATTTCTATTAAATATTAGTTAGCTTATCATCAATATTTATGATTATGTGATGATTATTTATAAGTCTCTTAGGAAAAATAAAAGAAAAATCATGCTATTCGCAGGCATGAACGTTCGAAAGGACAGTTCTTTCCCCTAACCCTTACGATTCGAAATTTAAAAACTTTACAATCTTGGCAGGTCAAACTAATAAATAATTAACATGACCTTTATTTTTCCTCCATTCTTTCCAAAAATCATGTTCTTCTTGGGAATCTTTAAAAACGCATCCTGCGATTTTTTTATTTTTAAATATGTTTTAGAGGCCGACTCGGTGATAATTTCATATAAGAAAATACTGTTGAATCAAAGATTTTTAAGGTCAAAGGTTAAAAATGCTCTAGAGAGCGTATTTTTAAACCGAATAGAGTGACATTTGGTATAGTTCCAATGATTATGCAATTTCTTACAATTCTGAAAAGGGTATAATTTTTTGTGAATCCATATAATAAACCAGTTTGTACCCTCAAGGAGTAACAAAAAGATTTTCAATATTAGTAACTAATTTGTTCCGAAAGTTACCATCGCAGCAAGAATTACGTTAAATTTGTGGCATTTTTCAAGCTATAATATTTACGGTTTCACTTTTTTTTAATTCGAGATTGGCGAGATTTTTCCCCTCCAGCTACCAGCACTGACACCTTAACTATAGACCTTAACTGTTAGACGAAACGGACGAGATCTTTTAAATTGCATTAATTTGTTCCCGATAATTGGAACAAAATGTCTATATTTTGGTTCCGACTTTTAGCAACAAATTTGTACTTTTTAAGAGAGGCAAAAGGATTCCCCATATTAGTAACGATTTTTGTTCCAAAAATTAAATCGTCCACGGACACCGAAAATTTTTGAAACGAATATGTTACAAATGTAGGGATAGTATTTTTATAAAAAAAATCTACAAATTTGTTCCTGACAGTGGGAACAAAACAGTAGAGCGCAACAAAATTCTATTCCAACTCACAGATCAAATTTGTATAAAACGAAATCTACTGAAATTTGTACGTATTCCACCGTATCGAAACGGTTCTAAAAGAAAACTTTTACACAATTGTCACTATTCTTAACAAAACCGTAAAGAAAAAAAAATATTGGAACGAATAAATATCTTTTCTAGGTACATATTTGTTCTGTAACAAATTGTTCTAAAGAAAATTTTTACCAATATTTTGGTCAGTGTCCAAAAGTTTTTACTGTGATTGTGCAATTTGCTAACAATACTACAATTGGACTTCAGATTAAAATTAGTTATAGTTTTATAACTGGTTTATTATATGGATTCATAAAAAATTATACCCTTTTCAGAATTGTAAAAAATTGCATGACCTTTGGAACTATACCAAATGTCACCCTATTCGGTTTAAAAATACGCTCTCTATAGAGCATTTTTAACCTGTGACCTTGAAAAATCTTTGATTCAACAGTATTTTCTTATATGAAATTATCACCGAGTCGGCCTCTAAAACATATTTAAAAATAAAAAAATCGCAGGATGCGTTTTTAAAGATTCCCAAGAAGAACATGATTTTTGGAAAGAATGGAGGAAAAATAAAGGTCATGTTAATTATTTATTAGTTTGACTTTCCCGTACCAAAAAAAGGCCAAAAAACAAACCTGTTTCCCCCTATCTTTCAAATGTGTCAAATGCACGTGTCCTTTTTGAAGAAATAGAAATTTTGGACTATGAAGAAAATAAAAATAGAAATTTTGTCACTTGAAAATTTAATTTTTTTTTATCAATTTTTAGAGACAAAGATATACGTAAAACATGCATGTCTCATTTTTTCTTTCCTTCACAAAATCTCATAATGCATCGCAAGGCTAAAAATCTGCCTTTGGGTTTTCAACCTTTTCAATGAGTTTTTTGTGTGCTCTGGGTCTGGGGAGCGCTTCGGAGAAAAATAGACAGACGATGAGCGTGAACAAAAAACAGTAGAAAAAACGAGACAGCTGATGGCGGGTGATGACTCTTTTCACCACCAGGGGACATCACGGATGCTTTGAGTAGCTCCGCGAGAGCTTGAATCTGGAGCTTTTTTTTCCTTGACGATCCTCTTAAGGGAGATAGCATCTAAGGCCGGCTTCAGACCTAAGGTTTAGTCCAGTTCCCAATTGTCTCGAAATTCGAAATAGCAACCAATATTATTGGTTTTTCAAAATTTAATGGATCACTTGCCCATGTTGACCAATCTTAAGTGATAATTTTCCAAAAAATCTTGATTGATAAGAAATTTTAGAAGTTAAGCCATATGGCTAAGCCTTAGGTCTGAAGCCCGTATAAGTCACGAGTTCGAGCATTTCGCAAAGTCAGGGAATCTTTGCCACCTCTTTTTTATATTTTACTTTTTATAAATGAATTTTTAATAGATAACCTACATGGTGTACTTCGATAAGTCTGAAAATTTTATTGATAAAGGCATAGTGGAAAATCTCTCGTGACTCTTTCCAAAAAGTCCTCCAGTTGTAGGCAAATAAAGTGATTGTTTCTTGAAAAGAAAATCCCTGAAGCGATTCTAAAATCTAAATTTTTTAAAGTTGTTGTGAGGGAAACGTTATAGATGTTTTCAATGGAAGAAACACTTGTTGATACCATTGATATGAATAAGTAATTTAGCAAGTACACTGAATATCCCTGTGAATTGAGAAATATAAAGTGTTGGAGAATGGAGTGGCGCCGTGTCTAAATTGCACAAGAATCTAAAATGCATAAGTGATTCACATGGAAGTGAATAATTTCTCTCGGAATGAAAATTATCTATAAACAAATACACAAATAAATATGATTCTATTGAAATGGGAATATTATTGGAGTCACGATGCGAAAATTGTTAATTCTATTTTCTAATAAAATTGATTCAGTCATACTTCAATTGATTCATAGAATTTTACAATCAGATTCTTACACTTGATATTTTTTTCCTTAGCACTTTCTGTCTTATTAAATTGTGAATATGATGAGAATTGTGTGATAGGAATTTTATTTTTTTTTTTTTAATGCGAATATTTGTGGCTTTGGTGATGAGCTAAATAACATACTGTTCTGTTCCTTTGTAGCTGCCCTGACACCTGCCATAGATATTTATTCATTTGGTATGTGTGCATTGGAAATGGCCGGCTTGGAAATACAAGGCAACGGCGATTCCGGAACACTAGTCACTGAGGAAATGATTACACGAACAATTGAAAGCCTCGATGATGCTCAACAAAAGGACTTCATCCTAAAGTGCCTGAATAAAGACCCCGCCGAACGAGATAGTGCTAGGGAATTATTATTTCATCCACTTTTGTTTGAAGTTCATTCGCTTAAATTATTAGCGGCGCATTGTCTAGTTGATACAGCACGTTAGTATTTTTTTTCTTCAATATCTTCTTATTTATTTATTTATTCTTCCTTCATTCCTTTTTTGTCGATCAATCGCTCCCCTCCTTTTTAATTCAATTCTTCGACAAAAATGTCGCTCGATTGGAGAAAAATGTCACAATTGTATGGCATTTTTTGTTGTGCATCACCTTCCGCAATCAACCTTTTAGTAATTCTTTAATTTTCACTTGATTTCCTTCAAATTGCAAAGGAATCAATTGCAATGGGGGATTGAGGTGAAAATTCTAAGATTTTCACATCAGTTGATCGAACACCATCATTGGGACGTGACGTTGATTTGGCGTTGGATTTTTCTCCGAATTGAGAGGCGAAGAAAGCATTTTTCAAATTTGGATTTTGAGTTTCTTTCCCTGCCAAATAGATCGTCTATCCCTTGATCAACAATTTCACCCCTATTTTTTCCCATTTTCAAAGCTGTGGGTTATCAATATATTTATTTTTTTTTACAGAGAAAACCTTGTAATATTTATAATTAATTTTTAATTTTGCATTTTTTCAGCCAATTTCTCAGAAACGATAATTGACGAAGCAATGCAAAGAGTGTATAAGCCCGATATTATTCTTGCGGATATTCCTCGAGCTAATGATCCCGTTGAAGTGAGATTAGCTGATGTGCCATCAGCTGAGAAGCTCGAAAAATTCGTGGAAGATGTGAGGTATGACATTTTTAATTATTCTTTTACTAAAAACTTTCCTTCTGAGAATTATTTTTTAACGGCTCCTAAATTGCTAGAAGTTCTTCTAAAACTAACCTTAAAATAATCAAATTAAAATACTACTGATATTTAAAAAAAAAAAAAAAATAATGAATTGGAATTAAATGAATAAAATGGAATAAATGAAATTGAATTTGAATAAATGAAAATATATTTTTTTATAAATCTGGCACATCTTTTAGATCAGGAAAATTTCATGTAATCGAAATCCACATCCCTTTCTTACTTACAATAAGAAAAAACCTAAAAAGTTAGAACAACTCTATGACAGAGTTGAATTAACTCGAAGAATATCGATGTAATTGTTACTCTTTTTCGTTGTAAATTTTAGTAAATAGAGTTGAAACAAATTTTCGTGCGAGTTGAATTAATTTGTCGGATATCGATGTAATTATTACTCTTTTTCGATGTAAAATTTCATCTCGACTGAAGTATATGCTTAGGGTCTCTACACATTGGGAGCAACTTTCGTCAAAAATTGCATTTTTGACAGAATTTTGACTTTTGCACCTACAGCACTGCAGACAATTTCCTTCAAAAAAGCAATTTTTGACGAAAATTGCTCCCAATGTGTAGAGGCCTTTAAGTGTTTTCGTTTTAAGAATATACTTCAGTTAAGAAGACTTTCGTGTGACAAACTTCATAAGGAACATCAACTAGAAATATGCCTAACGGTGTTTCATGAAGACATGTGCGTGCATAATACGTGATATTTCGTTCGGAACATAGGGAACTTGAGGTCAAGAAAATATTAATAAAGAAAATTATAAAATTAAAAAAAACATAAAATTGCAAAACATATTCATTTTAAGATTTGAAAGAGTTATTTGAACTCTAAAAACGATTTTTTAACTATTGAAACGAGTTATTTTAACTCTTAAAACGAGTTGTTTTCAGTCTTAAAAAGAGTTATTTACGCTCTTTTATCATGTAAATTTTAGGAAAAAATTTAAAACAACTCTTCCGAATATTACATATAAATAGACAATCAACTCTAAAATATAGTTAATCGAAAATCATAACGAAAGAGAGTTAATTGAACATCAATTCGAGTAAATTTTACTCGATTATTTTTCTGATTGTAAAAACTTAGCGTCTATCTCACTCTCTCGGACTCTTCTTCTTCTTTTTAACATCATTAGAAATTCAATTTAGTTCAATCTAATTTTGAGACCGAAAGAGTGGGGCAAATCTATCCAAATCTTTTGAGAAAGAAAGGGACGCGAATTTTGATTTCATGAAATTATAGCGAGCTAAAAGGTGTGCCAGAGGCATTAGCATTTGGCATTAAGAAACAAAAATATTAAATTTAGTTCGTGAATTAACCTTACAATTTTTCATTTAAGGATAACAATTTTGAAATTAAAAACAAAATTTATGGGGTCCGAGAAAAGATTTTGAGATTAATTTTCAATTTTCTACTTTTTAGTCATTTAAATTTTTTATTTAAATATAACATTTTTGAAATCAAAAAACATTTTTTGCGGGCAGAGATAACGGGATTTGGGATTAGTAATTTAATGCTTCTAGTACACATTTTAGATCAGGAAAATTTCGTGAGGTCAAAATTCGATTCACTTTCACACACGCTTTATATGCCTATCTCATTCTTACGCACTCTTCTTCTTCTTCTTTTAAACGTCACACCATATTAAATTCAGATCGATCGAATTTGCAGTGGTATAAAGTATGAGATAGATAAATGCAAAGCGCGTAAGAAAGAAAGGAATTTTGATTTCACGAAATTTTCTTAATCTAAAAGGTGTGCCGGAGTAATAAAAATAAAAATCGTAGGTCCAATCTGAACATTTTTGAGACCCTATTTGGAACAATAATGCAAAGTATTCTGCGTTTTAAAGCAAATTTTATGGGATCAAGGGCAAAATACTTACGATCAAAAAGAAAATTTGTTAAAAGAATATAAAAAAGGGAAAATTTAAATATTCGGAATCTAACAAAAATTCAGGAATAATGACAAAACATCTGAGATTCAAAAAATTTAATATGAAATTTTTTTAGTTAAAAAAAACTTCTGGGACAAAGAAAACTCATTTAAGATTAAAAATAATCAATTTTAGGATTCAGCATTGAGCTTTGTAAAAATTGTTGCTTTAAATTTTATTTTATTCTAAGTAACAGAATTATTTTTATTATTTTAAGATTAACCCATTCCTTACCATGGTATTATACATCATACGCAAATTGAGTAAATTTAGGTGATTTATTCCTGGGCAATTCTTATACGAATTGCTGTTGGGAATGAATTTTTAATAACTTTAGTCCTTCAATTACTTGTGAAAAATAGTCCAACAGAGATGGGAATACATTTTGTTGTTCTTTTCTCGCTTCCCGGAAAGTCCTGCAAAGTTTTTGCTAAAAATGGTAGACGGAAAAAGCGACATATCATCGAATTTGTTAAAATTGGCCTTCATCTTCTTCCCTGATTTAAATTCTGATTCCCAACTTGTTTTCTTGGATAGTTACTCTACTTAAATCAATAGAGTTTGTAATGAATTAATGCACAGAATTTAAATTGAGCGACCGTTAAGACGCATGTTTGGCCACGGCTCCCCGCGCCCCCATGATAGATAAAAATTTTTCTTTAAAAAGAAATCATCTATTAATCTGTAGGAATATAATTCCAAAATATAAACATTCTATCTCAAGTATTTCTAGTAGGGGTAACCGGGGCAGAATTAGCCACGTATAGCATTAGATAGTAAGGTATTAGAGTTTTCCTTAGGAAGAATATTAAGCAAACTGCTATCCTTTCAGAGTAATTAACTCCCTGCCTATTCGTTTAAATATTTACCAGTTTAATTGAAACATATTTTTCATTATAGGCAAATAAAAATATAATTTGCTTTGAAAGAAAAGTTTCATTTTTTGATGGATTTTTGGAACAAAGTGCCTCCATATTATGGCCTCTACACACTAGAGAAAAATATGTCAATATTTCACAGTTTTTTTTACACAAGCGTAGGGAATTTGCTGCAATATGGACATAAGTTTTTCTAGTGTGTAGAGGACATTAAGAGCTCTACACATGGAAAGCAAGTTTCCGCAAAAGTTGCTTTTCTGAAAGAAATTACTTGCAGTGCTGTAAGTGGAAACGTCAATATTCTGTCAAATTTTTGGCGAAATTTGCTAACAATGTATAGAAGTCTTTAGATTCATTTTACTTCAAAAATTTTTGACAGTGTTTGCAAATTTTCAAGTATTTTACATTTCAATTGTTTTTTTTTATAAAAATTTCTTGTCTTGAGCACTACTTTAAATTGTTCTTTAACAATTTTTCTCAACTTTTGGCACAATTTTGATACTGACTAGTTAATACTAATAAAGGAAGACTCCCAGCAGAATCCAAGACAAAGAAAATATATCAAAATTGTGCCAAAAGTTGAGAAAAATTGTTAAAGGACAGTGTAAAGTAGTGCCCCTATTCCCTTTCATGCCCTTTTGCGATACTGACCAAAATGAATGAATTTCAGAGGAAAAATTTGCAAGATTTGTCCATTAATGAAGGCTTGGAGACCGAGCCGAAAGGTCTGGAAATAGTTAATGTATTTCCTTGAGTGATTGTTAGTTTCCCGACGACTTCCGGAATCCCCTATGTTGATTGCATTTCACGTCGGTTTATTCCCACAGTGAGAAAATTGTTTTTGAAAATTCTATGGTACAATTTTCAGTGAATTTTCGGGGGAAAAACTTCCAAAAAATGTGAAGGAAAAGTATTATTTTTTACATTATTCGGGAATTTTTTTTAAATAGTCTAGAATTGTGTAGATTTCATTCAAAAATTCTATCAAAAATGATTTTGATTGTTTTGTTCGTTTTGTTGTTATTTATTTTTGAAGCAAAATTTTTGATGAAAAATACTTGTGAGAGAAAAATCAATATTTTTGTCAAAAATTCCTATCAATTTGTAGAAAATGTCTTCAATAAGACTTTCAAGCCCGTTTTTGACAGAATTTTCTCATAATAATACAGAGACGCTTAATGATTACAATAAATAATTGCATTTTCCTTTATCTTGAAGAAACATGTGAGTAAGATTTTTTTTTTTAAGTTTATTTTGTGAATAGTTTCATGAATATTTTCAGAAAATATTAAGCTTTTTGATTCGACTTCTTACAGGCTTCTGTAAAATCTTATAAATCGAAATTTCAAGTTGGCAAGTTGTTTTTAGCTAGAAAAATCTCTTTGCTGATTCAGAAGAGTCAGAAAAGGCGAACTGGAATAGGAATACAGATTTTTGCTATTTTTGATTTCTGGAAAGAAAACTCTTTAAAAAAAATTAAAAATTGGGCAACGGATTTTATGAATGGTCGCTTTGGTGATCAAAATTGATACTGTAAGAATATTTTTAAAGGGAACTAAAAATTTTAGTATTTTTATTCTTTTTTTCCTTTCTCGAATCCTCTAAAACTTTCATCTTAAAATATGTTAAATTGTAAAATTCATGCATGCCTTGCCACATTTTGCCCCATGTTCCTCTATTTAGAAATTTTATAACACAAAAGCAATGCAATTTCTGGAGGAACGGCAAAAGAGTCCCTTGTCTTATCTTTTCAGCAATAAAGAAAGCAGTTAACTTATTTTATTTTTGTTTTCTTTTTTTTTTGTCATAAACTCTAGATATGGTATTTATCCTTTAACTGCATTTCCGGCCCGGCAACCGCCGCCACCGCGACCAAGAGCTATATCACCAGAACCAACGGAGTCTGTGAAATCAGTGACACCAGAACCTTTAGATGTAGAAACTAGGAAAGTAGTGAATATGATGTGTAGTGTGAAGCCAAGAGAAGACAGCTGTGATCTAATGGTAAGGAGGAATCATTAATATTTGTCTACACAAAACTCTCACATATTGTATGCAATCTTTTGCCACTCTCCACCAAACATAACAAGATTTTTCCTTCATGGCATCTTCGGGCTTTTTTTTGCAATAAAACAGAAAAAAAGAAAAGACATTACCATATGCAAGTGTTGCACTCATAGGGAAGTAAAGGCAGAGAGGGTGGTGGAAACGATGATGCAGAACCAAGACCTTGTTATTGAAAAAGTAATAAAACTATGAAGTAAAAAAAAAAACTACGACGGAGTGTATGAGAGTTGAAGAAGCAAGAAAATTCTACAATATATACACACATAATAATTTTAACAATCCATTATATCGCTTAATGAACTAAAAAAACGATATTTATACATTTTAATGTGCAGTGTTTTCAGATGACAATACTACTCCGGATGGATGATAAAATGAATAGACAACTAACATGCCAAGTCTCGCAAGATGATTCAGCGACGCATCTTTCGGAAGAGTTAGTACATTTAGGATTTATTCACGAGGTAAGTTTCATTTTATTTTTTCAATTGCAAGTTTTAAAATTAATAACAGAGTTGAGAGGTTTCGAAAAAATAGATAAAGATAAAAAATTGAATGATATTTTTTAACCAAAAAAATCTGTTTGGAAATTTACACGCAGAAGCTACCTTCCAGGATTTAAAAAAAAGAAATAATAATCCTAGAAATATATGAAAAACATTGCGACTTCAAAAGTTTAAATGACAGAACATTTTAATTTCTACATGGTGAGTCAATTAAACTGCAGCTTTCAGAAGTGCTGTATATTTTTTATTTGAAATAAAATTTTGTGACGTAAACGGAAATAACCAGAATATACCCAGCAAAACTTCGATTTGCAATTCTGCACTTTTGAAATTTTAACGTTTCTTGTCATTCAATCGGATACTTCGTGTGACTTCGGGATAGTCGTGCGACTTCGTGAGCATCGCGAATTTCTTTCGTGTTTTCTAACCATTTCCTTCCCCTTCGTATTTTCTATTATGGCTGATTTAATAATATTGTATTATAACATTATAATAATATTGTAAAAAAGAGAGTATTCACGTAAAATTGTTGAATAAAAATTGAATTTTAAATAAATTGAAATACATATTTTTATGTAGTTAAAATAATGTTTAGAAACAATAGAAAGGGTAGAAGAAATGTAGAAATCATCTAAATACTCTAAAGAAATTCTGCCGATAATTTTAAAATTTTCTATAGAAATTCTGCAGAAAATTCTGCAGAATTTTCCTACAACGATCGGATCCACCTTAGAACAAAATTCTGCAGAAATTCTGCTGATTTTTCGGCAGTTAGTAATTCAAATCTGACGAATTTCTGCAGAATTTGCCGGGTGGGTAATTAAAATTTGAGGGTCTATTTAAAATTTTGAATAAAACCACTTTGGGAATGAATACCCTTGTGTTGATCAATCAATGTATCGAACGCTGACCGAAAGTGAGCCCCCGGAATGTGAACCGGATCAAGACGAAGGGCTGTCTTCAACAGATCGATACTCTAATATTTTTGAATTATGACATTGGCCAACAAAATGCCCTTTTTGGAGAAGTCGAGAGAATTTGCATTCGATAACTGACATCCATTTTTTCTAACTAATATATTTGTGTGCCCACGGCTTCAGAGGTCCTTCCATGACAATTTCCCGTTGGCATTCATTTTCACGCCACATCCCAAAAAACTCAGAGAGAAGCAAAAATTTGCTAGCACTGAAGTTCATACCATTAAAAGCGATGGTCCTTGACTTCCTGTAGCCAAGGAAAGACCACAGAAAGTGGTTCCTGTGGTCACTAGAATTTTTAAATTATCGTGTGACCTTTTCTTCAGTTCAACACAACCATTTTTTTTATCACAGAAGATGAATTCGTCAAGACAACTAGTACTCTCGATAATTGAACTTATCTAAAAACCCGTTAGAAGTTCGAATGTTTAAACCAACGAGTTACAGAAAAATGACCAAGTTCGTGAAAAAAACATTTATTCAAAGATAATTGCAATTCAATCGTTCTGCTATCCTAAAATTCCACAAAGCTATACAAAAATTCACAAATCGGTTTCGCTGCTAAAGTCCCTGCCGTTATTATGAATTTCCAGTGACTGATTGAGTACACAAAGTGCCTTGTCCCTAGGGTTAACCCTCTGAGTGGGAGGTGAAGGATGTGAATCTTTAAGCAGAGAGTGATCATGCTTTCCATAGTGATACATACTTCATGATCGAAAGCCAGACACTACGATTAACGTATTGGAAATTTCTAATTAAAAGGGCTGCTTTTATTTATTCAGTCCAATGCGATAATTTACTTGAGTTGAATTCAAAAAAAGTTCATTTCAGAATTTGTTTTTTTTTAATAATTCCGACTCCAAAATTTCCATATTTTTGCCACTACAAATATTTTAGCCTTTTGAGGTTATGCTAGATATAGTCTAATATTCTTTAATACTCAAAAGCCAAAAAATAAATAAAATTCTATAAGGAAATATTGTGATTAGGAACGTTTAATAAACGTTGATTATTCGTTAAGATTAATCGTGAAAATTTACTTTGGCGTTTTCCATTAAGTTTTCAAAAAGTTTTTAAAGTTTAAATTTGTTTATTGGAAAACTATAACAAACAGAATGCAAAGGGGGTCCGTAGTGCAATTATCGGTAAGAGCGGTCGGCTCTCTTGGGTGACTGTCACAGTTGTGAGTTCGAGTCCAGCCCGGTGCAAATGATTTAAGCGTGCAAATGATATTTAAGATTTTTCACGAAACATCGTAAACCGAATAATACATTTGTAAACTGAACAAATTAATATACAAAATGGGATCAAGAATCTTTGTTTTTTACACTTTTGTTTTTCCCAGTTTGTCTTTTGAATCTTTGTCTTCGGTAATTTTTGGGTTTTGGAAACTTTGTCTTTGGAAATCTTGTCTTTCATACATTTTGCGCAAGTATATTTCATAACTTTCCAAAGAAAATCTCTTTTCTCAGAAAATTTCTCGAAAGACGAAACAAAAACTTCCCAAAACACAGAAAATTTCCCTTTGTCCCAAAGAGCGAAACTAAAAATTTCTCAAAACACAGAAAATTTCCCTTTGCCCTAAAGGACGAAACTAAAAACTTCCCAAAACACAGAAAAAATCTCTATGCCCCAAAGAACAAAACTAAAAACTTCCCAAAACACAGAAAATTTCCCTTTGCCCTAAATTATGAAACTAAAAACTGAACAATACCGTTGTAATTTCATTATTTTATTTAAGAAAATATACTTGTTTCAAAGACAAGATTTCCAAAGACAAAGTTTCCAAAAAACAAAGATTACCGCAGACAAACTGGGAAAAACAATATGGAAAAAACAAGGATTCCGCAAACCGTACAAAATGTCAGAAATAGTCCAGTACACCAAAATAAATAAATAATTTAATAGATAAATAATAATAAATAGGATGCAATAAAATTTTGTTGTTTCATAAGCGTAAAAAAATAAAGAATAAAATAAATTTAAAACTTTTATCTTAAATCTCTCATCTAGAATATGGAAGCTTATCAACTCTGTTTAATATTTAATCCTTTTCTGTAAAATCAATATAATATTTCAATGTCTATTCTTTCCTTTTCCAGACGGACCGGGAAAAAATTGCGTCGTTAATTGAAGACACATTGAGCAGCTATTTTAGTAAACTCAACAATGCATTGATGCAGGGCGTCGATCCAAGCCACATGCAAATGCCTGTCCACTCGGCCAGTTAGTAGACTCTCTATTTTTTTTTACTCCTTATATATTCTACATATATTTCTTTTGGCCTTGACAATAAAAAGACCTTTTTGTCTAATACACTTCTCAAGAGAAATTGGGCAAATGTAGTGAAAAGAGCACCTTTGATATTTTAGAGATGTGACAAAAGATTAATTTGCATTGTTGGAATTTATGACATTTTTCTTTTATTTTTTTTCTATGTAAATTGCTGCTAAAATGTTGTTTTTATTTTAGAAACAATTGTACTGAAAGAAATGAACTTTTTTCACGAAGAAAAATTTTCTTTTGTTGCCAAAAAGTAAAAGAAAATTATTTTATTAAATTTTTAAGTGATCTTTTAATGTGCACTTTTTTCTTTCTTGTTTCTTTTTTTTCACTTATTCATTTTCTCTTCTTTTGCATCTTATAGATTTTCCGTAGCACTGTAGAGAAAGAGATAATGAAGAAAATGGTTGAGGAGATTTGTTGCAAAACTTTTCTATAGTTTGTACATAATTTTTCTTTTAGAGTGTTTTAGTTGGTTATTGGTTTGGATAAAAAAAGAAGTAGATGGAAGATTTTTTTTGGATATTTCTGTGGCTGAAAGTGAATTTTAGGTGAAATGACGACAGGGTTTTTTCGAAATATCTATTTTAGTTCAAATTGTTTAAAAAACGCAGGACTTGTTTCCCAGAAACATTTCCATATTTCATTTTAATATTCTTTTTGAGGCTTGGTATGTGTCTTAGCTATATATTTTCTAGTTTCAAGCATTCAACGTTGAAACAAATTCAGTCTCATTGAGAATTGGTAAAAATCTGAGTCTGAATTAATAGAGAAAAAGACTGAGCTAAGACACCAACCAATTATCCAGGTTACAAACCAAGATAATCCTTTTAACTTCCCTTCCATAAATATACTTTCTCATTTGGAGATAAATTGATAAATCTCAATTGAGATAAATTGAGATTTGTTTCAAATTTACATCAATTTCAACCGATAAAGAATTGGTATTGCGTTGATTAATAAATCGGTTCAAAACTTCTATGAACCGGTAATCTTTGAGAAAGTCTGATTACTTTGAATCGTTAACCAAAATGAAAATTTAGGTAATTTACAAGGCTTTCTTCATTGGGTCATTCTCGGATAAAAATCATTTTTCCGTTTTACTACCGGTTCATAATCGGTTGAAAGTGGTCCTCACGTATTTAAAGGCGATTAAGCAACCATTTCAAAACCGGTATAAAATAGTATAAAGATTAAAGAGTTAAATTTCAAATGATAAGAAAAAAATCCGATTTACTACCGGTTCATAATCGATTGAATCCGGTGTGCATTCCTTCAGGACTGGTTCATAAATCAGCTCAAAATCTTTCCAGAACAGAATAAAACTGAAGAAAATTAATTGTAATTAATTGGTCGTCAGCCATCTAAATCAACGTAAATGTTTAAAAATTAATTTTCAAATAAAAAAAGGAAGTTCGATTCATTACTAATTCATAACTAATACAAAACCGATGCACAACCATTCAGGACCGGGTTTTAGATGAATTCAAAATTCTATCTGAAACAGAATAAAAGACAGAATTTCAAGTAAAAATACAACTTTCCAATTCACAACCGACTGAAACCGGTGTAAAACCGTTCTGAACCGCTTAAGATAAATTCGTAAATAATCCTAAAACCTCCATAAAATAGTTGAAAGGTTGAAGAATTGAATTTAAAATAAAAAATTAATAAATAATAATTAATAATTAATAAATCTGATTCATTACCGGTTCAAAACCGATTGACACCGGCCCTAAACCGTACAGAACCTTTCAGAATCGCTTCATGAATCAACTCAAAACCTTTTCAAAACAACGTATCGGTCAGAGACCTAATTTTTGAGTTAAAAAATCCATTTTCTGATTCATTACCAATTCAAAAGCGATTGACACCGGCCCAAAAGAGTTTTGAACCGCTTAATAAATCAATTAAAAGCTTTCCAAAATAACATATCGGGTTCGGAAAATGGTTTTTGAGTAAAAATATATTTTCTGGTTCATTACCGATTCACAATCGATTGAAACAAGCCCAAAACTGTTCAAAACCTTTTAGAACCGCTTCATAAATCGACTCAAAACCTTTTCAAAACAACGTAATGGCCTGAGAAGTCATTTTCGAGTAAAAAATCCATTTTATGAGTCAGTGCCGGTTCACAATCGATTGTAGCGGACCTTAAATCGTTTAGAACCGATTCATAAATCAAGTTAGAACCTGTCCAAAACGAGTTATCGGTTAGAGAAGTAGTTTTCGAGTAAAAAAATCATTTTCTGATTCATTTCTGGTTCAAAATCGATTGACACGGGCCGAAAACCGTTTAAAATCTTTTGGAACCGCTTCACAAATCGACTCAAAAACTTTTCAAAACAACGTATCGATCAGAGAAGTAATTTTCTAGTAAAAAAATCCATTTTCTGATTCATTGCCGATTCACAACTGATTGTAGCCGACCTTAAGCCGTTTAGAACTGATTCATAAATCAACTTAAAACCTGTCCAAAACAACATATCGGCCAGAAAATGATATTTGAGTAAAAATCAATTTTCTGGTTCATTACCGATTCAAAATTGATTGACACGGGCCGAAAACCGTTCAAAACCTTTTAGAACCGCTTCATAAATTGACTCAAAACCTCTTCAAAGCGACTTAATGGTCTGAGAAGTATTTTTCTGATTCATTATTGGTTCAAAAGCGATTTACACCAGCCCAAAACCGTTTAGAACCCTTTCATAAATCAACTCATGTTTACCAATAAATTGAATTGAATTGAATTGAACTCAAAATGTGTGCAAAACAGGATATAGCCCAAAAGAAATAAGTTTTAAGTAAAAAACCAATTTACCTGATTGATTACAAGTTCATAACTGATTGAAACCGGGTAATAGGTGTTCCGTACCGTTTAGAACCAGTTCATAAATCAACCTTAACTCTATATAAAAAGAAATATCAGCCAGAGAAAAGAAGTACAAATAAAAAATCAATTGACTGCTACAATATTGATTTATAACCGGTTGGAACTGGTCCAAAACTCCAAAGAACCGATTAGAACCGGTTCAAAAATCAACTCGAAATCTGTATTAAACATCTTAAAAGTCGAACAATTAAATTTTGAGAAAAAAGTCAATTTACCTGATTGATTACCGGTTCATAAGCGATTGAAACCGCGTAATAGATGTTCCGTACCGTTTAGAACAGGTTTATAAATCTACCGTAAATCTATCTAAAAATACATATTGAAAAGAGAAAAGAAGTGCAAATGAAAAATCAATTTACTAATGCAATATCGATTCATAACCGGTTGGAACTGGTCCAAAACTCCAAAGAACCGATTAGAACCGGTTCAAAAATCAACTCAAAATTTGTATTAAACAACTTAAATGTTGAGAAAAAGTCAATTTACCTGATTGATTACAGGTTCATAACCTATTGAAACCGGGTAATAGATGTTCCTTACCGTTTAGAACCGGTTCATAATTCAACCGCAAATCTGTGTAAAAGAATATCGGTCAGGGAAAAGAAGTTCAAATAAAAAATCAATTTACAGTAGACTCTCTCAATCGTGAATATGGGGCAAAATGTCATCCAGTTTAGCGATAGAATTGAGCGTCAAAACCTTTGTAAATTCCACAAAAAGCGCTCAATTATAAAGAATCACGATAAAATAGGAAGAACTACAGCGAATTTGATCGAATTAGCTTCATAATTAAACTTGAAAATTGTCAACAAAATTTGTCGCCCGATTGAGAAAGAGCCGATTGAGCGAGTGTCTACTGTACATGATTAATTATCGGTTCACAATCGATTGAAACCGAGTAATGGGTGTTCCATACCATTTAAAGCCGGTTCATAAATCAACCGAAAATCTATCTAAAAACACATATCCGAAAGAGAAAAGAAGTACAAATAAAAAATCAATTTACTGCGACAATATTCGTTCATAACCGGTTGAAACTGGTCCAAACTCCAAAGAACCGATAAGAATCGGTTCAAAAATCAACTTAAAAGTCAAAAGAAAAAAACAATTTACCGATTGTATTGGTTCATAACCGATTGAAGCTGGTCCTCATGCGTTCAAAACCGTTTAGAACCGGTACACATTTACCGGATTTATTCCGGATTTCAAGACCTTTCAGATGGATTCATGTTTTTCCTGATTGGTTAAAAATCATGTTTTCCAGAGGCTTTTAAAGTTTCTGTTCAGTTTTAGACAAAGATGGATATTTTGCAGCAAAATAGTCATTTCACTTAAAGTTCACTTGAGCCCTTCAAGTTGGTAGCAGGAATATTCCGTATGTCGTATTGCAGGTATTGAACGAAATTGGACCGTGGCAGACAGCAATTCACCGAGTGGAGGAGTAGGAGGAATAGCATCAGATGGTCCCTCAACGCCCACAACCGTTCTGGCATCTCCGGCCTCCACGACTACATCGATTGCTGCCAATCTGGAGATACCCAGTTCTGGCCAGAAGCCACAGTCAACACCCAACGAGACGCCAGAGGCTCAGCCTCAACAGGTGGCCAATGATGTGACGTCGTCAATAGCGAGGAGCTCGGAAAAGGTGAATTATTCGGCGGATGGTGTCAGTGCAGTGACAACAACAATCAACAGAACCTTAGCGTCAACATCAACAACCACCACCATGCCAATCACAACGACGGCGCGAATGAGGAATAACCCGCGGGGGCCCGAATGATCCGCGGTGACAAGGCGAAAGCCACGCAATGCCGCAATGAATGTCAAGGGGAAGTGACTGCAAATGAAGAATAGTTGTCCGAACCAAAACAAAAAGAACTCCCAAGCTAGAAAGTAACTAGAACGAATGTGACTAAGAAAAAATCATTACGTTTTTTTTTACAACACAGGCACACTTTTGTGATTAAAAAAAAGAAACAGCTTCACGATAGACAGTGTAATTTTTTTTTTAAAAAGCAATCTTTTTAGCACAATTTTATCTCAATGATCTTTTGATGAAGAAATTGTGCATGGGAAAAATTTCTCCAAGTTAAATTTAAAAGTGAAGAAAAAAAAAACCAGACGCCTTTCTCCAAGAGTCTCCTCACTTTCTACCCTTGCAGTTTTCCTTTTTGGGTGAGTCTTATTTTATTATACCTCTAAATGTCTTGAATATCTTACAAAAGTGCTTGAAGTAAATTGAAATTTGAGGAAAAAAAATGACAAAGAGTGAATAGAGTTCATTGTGAAAAATTCGTTAACGAGCCAAGACAATTCAACATTGAAATATTAAAGTGAAAGAAATAATAGCAGATAATTTACCCTAAAAAAAACAGAAAGAAGCGTAACAAGTTCATTAAACTCTGTACAAGTGGCTGAAAGATAACTAAATGTCATTCGCATTCAATACTTGCACCTTGAAGGTCAAATTCAAGAGCGTAGCCAAAGAAAACTAATTACAGGTTATTGTTTATTCAATTTGGCAATTATTTGGAGGAAAAACAAAAATTTAGCGAGGATCAATACCAATTATCTCATACAACACACCATTTTCCCATAATCCGAGACACTTTAGCTCTTCTAATTAGAGCAACAAGCCATGGATTATCTGACAATTTCGCCAGATTTGCAAAAAAAGCAAAGACAGACTTCATGATGGCGAAGTGCTAGAATGTCCTTTTTTGGAAAATTGACTTGGATAATTCCTTAGAATCCTTTCAACCGATTGGGACAAGAAAGGATTCATTTAAAAGGTTTTGGAATCCTGAATAAACCAGAAAAAAGCTGTATTAGTCTCATTCTTGAAGGCCATATGAATATCAAAAACGAGCCGACCCAAAACTGTTCAGAACCGTTTATAATCGATCCATAAATCAATTCAAAATCTGTGCTGAACAGAATATAGTTCCAAGTAAATTTTGAGTTAAAAATATCAATTAACCGATTCATTACCGGTTCATACCCGGTGAAAATTAGCCCAAAACTGTTCAGAACCGTTTAGAACCGCTTCATAAATTAATTCAAAATCTGTGCTAGTCAGAATATGGATCAAAGTAAATTTTGAGTTAAAAATATCAATTAACCGATTCATTACCGGTTCATACCCGGTTAAAATTAGCCCAAAACCTGTTTAGAACCGTTTAAAACAGATTCTTAAATCAATTCAAAATCTGTGCTAAACAAAATATAGGTCAAAATATATTTTGAGTTAAAAATATCAATTGACCGATTTATTACCGGTTCATGCCCGGTTAAATTGGCCCAAAACCTGTTCAAAACCGTTTAGAATCGATTCTTAAATCAATTCAAAATCTGTGCTAAGCAGAATATAGTTCAAAGTAAATTTTGAGTTACAAATATCAATTGACCGATTCATTACCGGTTCATGCCCGGTTAAAATTGGCCCTGAACTGTTCAGAACCGTTTAGAACCGATTCATAAATCTATTCAACATCTATGCTAAACAGAATATAGTCCCAAGTAAATTCTGAGTTAAAAATATCAATTAGCCGATTCATTACCGATTCTTACCCGATTAAAATTTGTCCAAAACTTTTTCAGAACCGTTTAAAACCGATTCATAAAGCAACTCAAAATCTCTTAAAAACAAAGTATAAGCCGAAGAAGTAAATTTCGAGTAAAAAAATCCTTTTACCGATACAATATCGGTTCATAATCGGTTAGAATTGTTTTATAACCGTTCAGGACCGTTTGGAAACAATTCTTAAATCAATTAACAAACTGCACAAAACAGAAATTGTCAAAGTATCAATTGGCCAAAGTAAATTTTAAGTTAAAAATATCAATTAACCGATTCATTACCGGTTCATAACTGGCCCAAAACTGTTCAGAACCGTTTAAAACCGATTCTTAAAGTAACTCAAAATCTATTAAAAATAATGAATAGGACGAAGAGGTCAATTTCGAGTAAAAAATCAGTTTGCCGATACAATATTAATTCGTAACTGGTTGAAATTGTTTTGTAACCATTCTGGAACGTTTAGAAACAGTTCATAACTCAATTAAGAACCTGTACGAAACAGAATATAGGCCATAGTGAATTTTGAATTAGAAAAATCAATTTATCGAATCATTACCGATTCATGACCGGTTGAATATGGTCCAAAACTGTTGAGAACTGTTAAGAACTTGTTTAGAAATCTACTAAAAATCTGTTTTCATTGTTTTTCCAATTTTTATATTAAAATTTGAGGGAACCCAGTGAATACAATTAGCTAGAAAAGGCAGAGTTTTCAGCAAAAATATGCTGAAAACGCTGCCTTTTTTAGCCTAACTGTGCTCGCTGGGAACTTGATTTTAAACTTTTAGGATAGGGTAAAATAGGGTGTAGTAGGGTGAAATACGCTAATTCTGAGCCTAATCTAATCCTGAACATTTAGATTTTCTCACTTTTTAAGATAGACTGAAGAAAAAGACAACGAAGAATACTTCAGAATATAGGTCTTTCACTTCTCTGTAGTCTTCCTTTTCTCTCCATCCATCTTAAATAGTGAGAAAATTTCAAAGTTCATGATTAGATTCGGTTCACAATTAGCCTAATTTACTTTATTCCCTATTTTTGTTACTAATAAATTATGGTCATTCTGTTCATTTGTGATAATTAAAAAACGACGACACCCATTATCTAATACAACATACCATTTTAGCACGTACATCAAACCATCCGAGACACTTTCTCAAATACATCAAACAAGCGAATATCGCTCCTCAATATACTTACCGTAACCAGCTACAATTTTATCTGGATACGTTCGTGAATTTGACCTCAGGAATGTAAGAGACTTTCAGAAAAAAAAGACTCAAGAGACACCCTAACGAAAAATTCATTGCGATGATCATTAGCGATGTTAGAAGATGTGACAGTTTTTAAATTGAAAAATATCTAAAAGCAAATTGCGATTTCACTTTTAAACGAGCTAGCGGTGGAAGAAAAAAATAAGAGAGAGAGATGAGAAAGATAAATAAATGCGCTGTGAGCACAAAAAGAACATATTTAACAATTGCTGAAATTGTTGATTTTTTTTTATTGGGATAATTACGCAATTTTTTCTTGAATTCTTTCTTTGCTTATCTGCAGAACAGAGTTTGCGACAAACAGCCTGAATTTCACTTTAAACCTTAAAGGGATTTTGGTTTTTTTAATTTGCAGTGACACAATCCCCATCTGCTTTGTCTATGGAGCAAAAGGACAAACAATTAAGGAGGGATTCTGATTCAATGACTTTGTCATATGACAAAGTCATTGGATACATTATACACATTCCTAAAAAGCAAATTTTCCTTCTATTTTACAAAGTTAAAAATTAAAAAAATTGATTATAGGGAGTAAGTTTAATTTTCTAAAAGCTTAAGCTGTTTAAAAAATATAAGATGTATTTTCCAGCAGAATATTTTTAAACTATTTTGATCCATAACTTAATCCATATCACCAAGATTTTAAATGCAAAGGAAACTTGTAGCCATATAAATGAATCAAGAAATCATCCTATATTATATTGTTGCGGATTTGGATAGTGGAGCCCTACCTCAATAACCATAGCACCCTGGTGGACGAACCTAGAGCTAGAGCTAGGGATCCTAGAGCGGTCCTAGAGCTAGGGGATGAAGAATACCGATCCAATGCCTCCATTGAGTAAAAAATCGTGGTTTTCCTTATTGATATTGCTTATGTAGAACACTCTAGAATCCATATCTGAACTTTTCTAGGCATAGCTTGAAGGTGGTTAATGAAAAGTTCCAAAGATAATGTTCATTAGAAATCTCCTAGACTCCGACGGTTCCATTGCCTTGTAGAGAGCATACCCTCTCGCTAGCACCAGGGAATGAGTGCATCTCTAAAGTCCTCAGAGTCTAGGGGGTGAGCCTCTCATCCCTTTATAGAAAAACTTTAGCTTCTCGACTTCCCAGAAATGCCTAGGTTTCTCGCCTGAACAGACGCTCTCACGGCTGATATGGGAATGCGTTTAGCTGGGTACGGGTTGACCTAGATTATAAAGGGGCAATTTTAAACTCTTCTCCTTCTCTATCAACTATCTCAAGTTGTGTCCCCTATCTATCAAGAGAATATGCGTAGCCCTCCCGAATTATACGAGTTAAGTGTGAAAATCGCACTGAAGCAAATATTACACTCAGTCTCGACATTAAGTCTATAGTTGGTAAATTTCATGAATTTTCGCCTAAAGTAGATGGCGACTGCTGTGAAATTTCCATTAAGTCCTTCGGGATTATGCACCTGACGGAAATTTATGAAATCATTTTTGAATTACGCCTGAATGTATACTACTTTGCGACGCGGAAAATTTGAAAACATTTTGCTACTTTTTCAGAATAAAACTTTAATTTCTTTTATTAAGGTAATTTTTTTAAAATATTCTAACCATTTATTGAAGAACTCTTGCCCAAAATTACTATTTGTTAATGCATTTCTATTAAACAGTTGAATCTTTCTGTTTGAACTACTTTTACTCCGCGCAAAATTCGTTCTACGTAAGATTTATTCAAAAGAAAGCCCCTGCGGGTATGCAAATTTTCTCGATGCGTAATGCCATTTCCCGCGTTTTTTCGGTCCCGAAAATGTGCTTAATCCCGGAACTGAGTGTATCATGTTTTATGCCCTGAACGGTCATCAAAACCAAAAAGACTCAATTTTCTCCAAAGCTTTCGACCCTCTATGAGGAAGACCCATACCGAGGGTCGAAATCTTTGGAGAAAATTGAGTCTTTGGTTTTGAGAAGAAGACAATCCTCTGACGAACACCGCTAAAAACTGAAGTTGATGAATGGGTTCACTTGTTTAAACCTATCAAGTATCTTACTGTTTTGAAGGATATTAAAACCACTTCTGGATTGTTTACACTTCTTTAAACGTAAATATGATATGAGAATCGATCCCAGCGTCTTGTCTACTTATCTGATCCCTTTAACGTTTAACTTCAGTGATTTCAGCTGTTCAAAACCGTAACTCTGTTCTCAAAGTTTTAATTTAAAAAAATATCATTACCTTTTTCAAAATATTTTTAGTCAATATTAGCTTTCGGGCACATTTCCCTCAATGCTGAGACCAAAATTAGAAAAGTTTCTAGAATATTGTATTCTAAAAGTAGGAAATTTTGAAAAATAAAGAATTTCAAAGTTCCGGAATTTTTCCGAATTTTTCCGGACGTTCTTAATTTGTGAATATCAAGATCTTCAAATTTTTCTAATTTCGGGCTCAGTGAGTAAATCGAACCAATTGATATGAATAAAAAACTAGGTAAGATTTATTGAAATCTTACCTAATACAGGGGGCGAGGCTGTGTAGTTAATTGGAAAATAAGAAAAACAAGTGAAAGAAGACAAAGTTTGATACAAAAGTAGCGTGACGTTGGTTTTTAGGAAAAAATCCGAAAATGAGTGAGACTGTCAGAAAATCGTTCTCACGAGTTTTTTGACCAAAATTTTTCAATATAGGTTTAATGAAAAAAAAAGTGTTTTGTAGAAAAGTGAATGAGGAATGTATTTTTTTTATTAAAATCTAGTCTCGCGCCCTTTTTAAACCCCAAAAATTTTTGGATTTTTATTCCTTACTCTTTCCCTTTCAGGATTTTGAAGAAAAAATATATCAAATTTAAAAAAAAAATTACTTTCATACTCATAGAAAACTCCTTTCAGAAAAAAGCATTTCCGTTCATTAAAGAAAAGAAGAAAAGATAACAAGCGATATTATTCGGAACTTTTACGTTTAAGTTAGTTGCATTTTATTCGAATATTTCACTGAATTGACTATGCAATTTTTTTAAAATAATAAAAAAAGAATTCTTGAGAAAATATTAAAGAAAAATTAATATGAAAATTTTATTTCACACTCGACTGAATATTTTATTTTTGTTTCCGGAAAAAAAGCCCGATTATTTGTACATAATAAAGTAATTTTTTAAGTGTATAAATGTTATCCATTTTTTTTTATTCTTTGCACAAAAGCAACTTGATAGAGGAACATTTTGTCTACTTTAGAGAAAGAGAAAAAACGTGTAAATAAAATGGATAAAGAACTTCCATAGCTTTCTTTCGCAAGATATTAAAAAAAAAACAAATAACAACCAAAACTTCTCTTTTTTTTAAATCCTTTTCAAAAATTTCAGCCTTCTTGAAAACGATCGTAATAAATTCAGAGAGCAAATAGATTAAAGATTTTAAAAAAACCATACGAGAAATAATAGAGATCAAAAATCTATTCTCAAAAAAGCCATTTGTAAAGTAAATGTAATAACTTTAAAAGAAATAATAATAATAGGAAAAAAAACAGCAAAAACATATTAACAAAAATAAAAAATGAAAAATGTGGAAATAGCAGGTAAATAGACCGTACAGTAATCACAAAAATAGTGAATGAAAAAAAACTAAATAACAAAATCAATTGAGGAAATTTCGTGAAGTAGCTGAAATAGGAATATTCAAACAAACAAAAAATTAAATGACCGTTTCAACATTTAAAAACAAAAAAAAAATGAGGAGAAAAAGGTGAAAAAAGTGAAGCTTAGTGCAAAAGCTAGTCATATCGAAGAAAATCCCAAAAATGTTCATAACGCAAAGGCAGTAGATTCTAGTTTATGTAATTGAAAATATTAAATAAAAGATGAAAGTAATAGTAATAGATATAATAGTAATATATATTTTATATTATGTATGTGCGCGCGTGTGTGTGCAGAAGGCATATGCATATTGGAGATAAATAAAGAAAAAAGCATTAAAAAGAAAACACACTAAAAAAATTAAGAGGAAAAAAAAATATTTAGGAAGAAAAATAATTGTTTTTCTAAGGAGAAAATTTAACAAGAAAAAAAAAACGGCGTTAGATAAATGAAAAAATGGCTTAAAATTGTCTCTACAAAGTTTAGCAAAGAATATTCGTTCTTTTTTTGGCAATTTATTATTTAGTTCCCATGGAAAATTTTGTTCAAAAAATGATAAATTTATTTCGAGATGAAACCTAAAATTTATACAATGAAAAATTTCATACCAAAATTAACGTGTGTTCTGCTGCACTTGGCTGATGGGGGGAATTTCTCAAATAGGCAAGAGGTTATGGTGCAAAATTGAGGTTATGTTGGAACTTAAGTGCAAATGACATAACCTATAAAGGGATATTCTCGGATGAATAGAGTTCTTTAAATATTTTTGTCTAGAAGCAGCTTTTCTTGCAAAAATCGTACGCTTGGAAATAACTACATGAATATTACTTAATAATCGAAGATTGCAAAACCTAAACTTTTGGGTTTAAATAGAAGAAGACCAAAAATCCTAACCTCAATACAAAATAAAACATTTCAATATCTGAAAAGTCTCCAAAATCAAAAATTCTTGATTTTAGAACGTTCTATCATGCGCTATTTTAAAAATATGAACCATATTTGAATGGAACTTAACCTAAAATCTGAACCATTAATGTGGAAATACAAAAAAAAGGTTTGTGGGACCGTACTAACTGGACCAAGAACCTTATTTCGAATGTAAGGTTGTCATGCTTCTTTCCTTTTAATCCCTATCATGCCCAAACATTTTTTTAATTATTCGTGAAACAATTTGTATGTTTTTTTATTATTTATATTAAAAAATTACAGAAATCTAACCCTAAAAAAATTATTGTGGTAAAATTTGCACTTTTCTGACAAAAAAGGGCATTGAAACATTTTTTTCTTCCATTTTATTCTACACCTTAGACACTTTCATCACTTTATTAGGTCCTAAAACGCAATTTTTCCTCGTTAAACTTGGTTTATTATCTTTAATTTTAGGTTATGTATTAACATAACCTTAGAAAATATATACAATATTTTGTGTGGTGAAATCTTATATCTGCTGTTAAGAAGTTTTGATCTATAAATTATGAAATTTATAGATCAAACAAAGGAAAATTATGAGGAAAATTGCCTTTCACCTGCACTGGAATTTTCGATGAAGTAGATTAAAAACTCAGCTCATTTATAAATCATGTCTCGTGTTTTTGTTAGGTCAAAACCTTACAAAATTTACCACTTACGTATCAATATTTGGACAAGTGACATGATAAAGCAATTTGAGGTTAATCTGAACATAACCTTTAAAAACTATTTAAAACTTAGAAACTCTCCGAATAATAATAATAATAATTATGCTGGCACAACATTCCATGAAGGAACTAGACCTTCCCACAGGGGGATTTCTAGACATACATTATTATTTTTTCTTGTACGGTATGAGATTGTCAGTTGCCCGTGGAATCAAGTGCAGTAAAGCTCACTGGATGCAATCTGAACACCTTTAACGCCAGAAAAGTTCCTGGTGACCTAAAGCGGATTCGAACCCGAGACACTTGCATCATAGAGCGAGTGCTCTACCACTTGACCCTTTGAATGCCCACTTATGCGTCAATATTTGAACAAATGGCAGAATAAATCAATTTGAGGTTATGCTAAATATAACCTTCAAAAATCTGTTTAAGATTCAGCAACTCTCCGAATAGTCCCTTAAATTTGATAAATTGAGAGCCCAGTAGAATGATGTAAAATATAATTGAGGTTATTTTAACTTTTCATTGTATCCCTTTTAATCCGCAGCTATGAGATTTTCTAACTTTGTAACGTAGTAATCGAATCTTAAAATCGTCGAAACACATTCAAGCGACTTCACTTTGTCTTGCAGGAAGGATATTCTTGGGGGTTATTTTTCAACTCGTTTTTTTTAGGGTTAGAGATTTTCAAATTTTAAATTTTCATAGAGTTCTTTTTATTGAAAACCATCAACATTATCTCTAAAATTCTATTTAGAATTGGAATTTATGTAATACGCCCATCGAAATTTAAATAAGAAATTAGCATAAATTAAGGGGTGCGTAGATCCGGTCAGCCTAGAATTTTTTTTACTAAGTTTTTGTAAATTTATGTACACAAAATCTAGGTTGATTTGATCTACATACTACTCACGCTATAGCCACTTTATGATAATTTCTTTATTGAATTTCAGTGGGTGTATTATCGCCTGATTTTTGAGGTTAGGTACAATAAAACATTAAAATTTACAACAAAACAAAGGTAAAGTTTCAAATTCTTCCAAGTTCTAGTAAAATATATAAGTCGAACAACTAAATTTTTTTTAAAAATCGTTTTATTCGCTTTTTTGGATACTTCTTTATACTCCTTACCTTCCTTCTAGAATAAAAGATAATTATTTTGGAAGTTATAGAGATTTTAAATCTTAAAAATCCTATACTCTGCATGTAAAATCTCTGTAAAATTTGCCCACTGTGAGTTATTGGTTTTTTATTCTGAGCGATCGATATTGAATTTTCCGTAAAAATAGGAGTTTTTCTCTATTATGTTATAATTCTTACGAGCAGCGCATATACAATCGCAACGATCGCAACCATAAGAGAGTGGAATATTTTACTCTGGAGTTCGGAGTTCGGACTTGTACTCGAGAGTTTAAGTAGATTTGAGGGATTTGCCCCGGCTCGTCCGTGGGCAATCCGGGAAGAATTAACACCGGTTCGTCCTAGAGTGTTCCTGCGGGGGAGAACCCTATTATTCATTATCCCCGGTATTCGAAGCGGCCCATCTGGCCCCCGGGGATTCAAGAAAAATGTAGCAGTGGATTTAATAAAAGTCTACAAGAGGAACACTGGAGTTTTTCTTGAATCTGGGAGCTCCTCTTGCCCTTCTTTCGGTCGCAAGTTATTTGAAGGTGGTTGCGAGGGGATGGTAGCTTCTACCCGATTTCCATAGAATCGTAAAAATACTTAAGCTGTTTCTAGAGCTTTTCCGGGAAAAATATTTATATTCTCTTAACTTTTGTTACTTTGAGGTTATGTCTAAAGCATGTTGAGAGCAATTTTCGTCAAAAATTGTATTTTTGACAGAATTTTGACGTTTCTGCCTACAGCATTGCAGAGAATTTTCTTCAAAAAAGCAAAAAAATGACGCAATTTTGACTAAAATTGGTGCAATTTTGACGAAAATTGACGCGATTTTGACGAAAATTGACGCAATTTCGACGAAAATTGACGCAATTTTGACGAAAATTAACGCAATTTTGACGAAAGTTGTTCTCAATGTGTATATAGACACCTTAATAAATCAACCATAACCCTACTTTTCAACATAACCTCTTATCTTTTTGAAGGGATTCCCTCCACGGCTGATGAAAAATCAAAAAAATATCTGACTTATTGTTCTTTTTTTTGTATATTTGTGTTTTAGTTAAAATTATTATTTTTTTTTTTGTGTAACTCTATAGACTTAAAATATCTCCCAAAATCGCCCTCCCTAACTTACCATAAAATTCATTGCAGATTTTCCCCCCAATAATACTCAATTTCATAATTAATTAACGTGAATAATTGTAATTTGTAAATAAATAAATGAGAAAAAAATGTATATTTAGCTTCTAAATAAAGAAAAAAAAATAAAATGAAAACCCTATGAAGGATATAAAACTGATGAAAGGGAAGAAGATGAAAAAGAAACACAAATTTTCATGTCTAAAATGCTTCTAAATAGAAATACAAAAATTTTGTATAGAAAACCAAAAAAAAAGAGAAAACAAATGAATATTAAAAAGTAATAAACTTTTTTTTGTTGGATTTAAATTCCCAATTTTTTTTTGTTATTTTGTGTTTTTTTTTTATTATTTCTTTTCATTTCGACAATCGCAAGTTGGACGAGGATGCTTCGAGTAAAGAGGAAATAAAAAATAATTTAAAAAAAACAAGTAATATGAAAAGGAAGAAGATAAAAAATATTGTATAGAGTATGCCTATTTGAGACTGACGTATTTGTAATAGCATGAAACATAAGAAAAAAAATAATGAATAAGAATGAAATTATGATTAGAAATTCAATTAAATGTACATAATAGAAATGTGAAGAGATGAGAAACGAGCAAGAAATGCTGATGGAAAAGCGAACGAGAGTGAATGATTGCAAAAAAAAGAGAATCTTGTGGTAAATTTTCCTATTTTCACACTAACTTTCCTTTCTTGTTTTTGTTTTCTTTATGTTTTCTTTTCCTTATCGAACCAGCCAATCTTTTGTGTATTTTAAGATAAAAGAATTAAGAGAGCAAAAGCAGCAATGAAATCAATAAAGATTGTGGAAAATTTTTTGTGTGTTGAAAGAAAAACAAGCCTAAAAATTCAAATATTTGCTAATTAATTATATTACAAAAAAAAGGGAGAGAGGAATTATAATTAAATAATTAAAAGAAAAATGACATATTGTAGACAAGAATGAGAGAGTTAGAGAGAAAAATAAAAGATGATGAAAAGTGATAATTTTTCTTAGTAAAAAAAGAAATACTTAAAATATTTTTTATATTTCTGCATTAAATATGAATCATTATAAATGGGAAAAAACATAATTAAAAAAATTTGTATTACTAAAATAGAACAAGAAAACAAAACTCAAAGAAACAGAAGAAAAAACTTTAAAAAGGGACGATAAATTTATTTAAATCCTGGCTATAATTTTTCTACTCTTAAAAACTTGCAGAAAAACAAAAGAGATTGGCCGAGAAGTTCTAGAGAAAAAAAACAATAAATCTTTTAGGTCTAGAAAATGTAAAACGCTTAAACTTTTGCAACTAGTTTGCAAATAATCCCTTCTCTACCAACAACAACAAAAACTGCACAATTTTTCAGTATGAAGCACTTAGAATAAAATCAAACTTGAAAATGGGAGAATAATTACAAATTTTCTTAAGCAAAAGAAATAACAACAGCAAAAAAAAGTGAAAAATAGGAAAAGGCGCCAACGGATAATGAAATTCTTTTTGAGTATTTTCTTATTTCTTTCTTTTCCACGAGAAGAAAAGTAAATTAAAGAAAAGATGCTTGCATTTATCCTATATTTGTCCCTTTTTATCATGATGAAAAAAAGTGAAGGAAAACAAACATTGAAAAAAAAATAATATTGTAATTCTACATTCACAAAAGAATTAAAAAAAAGAGGAAGAAAAAGAAAACAGCTCTAAATATTTATGTAAAATTTGACGAATAAAAATGACTTCATAAAGAATTTTGTGGTACTTTTTTATGGATGGGCCAATAAATAAATTTAAAAAATAGTATAGGTATTTTTTATTTATTTTAATTCTGAATATTTAATCAATTGTTGTTGAATTGCCTCCCAAATATTCTACAAATCTTCTAAGATGATTCTTATTTTAACCCTCTAACGGTGTTTTCCTTAACTCTTTCGTCTCCTTTGGGACACTGGGTACCCATGGAAACAACAATTTTTTTAGACTATCTAGAATCGATAAAAATCCGATTCTTCTGGATAATTACAAACTATAAGGATGTCCAAATCTAGGATATTTTTTGCAGGATCCTAATTAACTCCTGAGCTAAGATATTCTTGGTCAAAAATCGTGAATTTTCGATTTTCTGCTTCCTTGCACATATTGTGACTTTTTTCATATTTCTAGACCCGAATAAGGAAAAACCTCTCGGGGCCAATAAGTATGATAACAATCAATTACAGATTACATAAATTCGAAAAACATTTTTTTTTAAATTTTCAAAAAACTTGTTCAAACTTCATGGGTACTCTCATCCGCAAAAATCTAGAGGTCAAATGTAAGGTTATCCCGCCAATGCCCGCCATTTGTTTTTTGACACCAACCTTGTAAGAAAATTCAAGCGGGAGCGAAATTTTTGTCAATATGGCCGATAATTTTGACATTTGGCAGCGAAGGAGATTGCTTTCGGGGAAGTTTTTCCTATTCTTCCAGATTTTGGTGAATTCTTATTGTCCAGGAAGTGTTTTTTTTGGCTCTTGAGAAAGCTTAATGTGTCTGCAATAACATCCTGTTGAGAGAAATGTGTGTTAAAGTGCTATTCTGTGAAATACTTTGAGGAATCTGTTGGCAAGCAGGAGCTGAGTGTCATTTTCAGCACTTCCTGGATATCCCACAAGATACTGGTCAATAATTCTTCTTGTTTTAGTGATCAACATTGTAAAGGAGTTATTTGACATGCAAAAATAATTCACAAAATTGATATTATTGGCTTTTGGAAAATTGAAGTTTGTCCAAGTTTCTATCTTTTGCGTTCTTTAGGGGACGAGAGTTCCCATGAGTTTTCCAATTTCCCAGAGGCGGAGAAAATTCTTTCTCTACAAAAGTATCATATTTGACCAGTAAGACTTACAATAAAGTGAGTTTTACTGAAATTCGTTCGCTGGATATGTTGTGGTCCGGAAAGAGTTAATATGCGAAAAAAAAGTTCTAAAACAATGTTTTATAGGATAATTATGATCCAATAAAGTCGAAAAAACCATCCATTCTTCGTTATCTCTTTTAGTTTAGGCGCTAGGTGAGAAAATATACAAATTTTTTCAAACTCTTTTTGAATCTAATATTCACATTTTTAGTTTTTTTCAAATTTTTTAAATAAAATAGACAAAGTAGAATGACATATCTTACAGTAAAAAATAAATTTATTTTAGTCAGATAACTTTAAATCGGTATTTTTATGGAAATTGTAAAAGAGTTTTATTGCACAAATATTTTTTGTTGCTTTTTCTCTGACCTGTCACACAAAACTGGGAATAGCAACAAAACGAAGAGTCAAAATGAGTTCAAACTTTCAAGAGATGTTTATAAGACTATTACCGAGGACACTATAGCACTTTTAAATAAATAAAACCGTTATTGTCCGTTAGAGGGTTAACTAAAATTAGCCAGAAATATGACACAAATGTTAAACAAAACGAATAAACAACAATCACCTCATTGTGTCTTTCATTGGAAAACATGGTCGATCGATGAAAAATTCGATGGTGAAAGGTACACTTTTAATTTTTCTGAGAAATTAACAAATTTAAATTTGTGAATATGAATGGATTTTCGCTTTATTTGGAGCAAAATTAACTAAATAATAAAACTGTGGTATAGAAAATGTATAAATATAGTAATTTAATACTGTATTTATCATGAAAACAGTGACGTTTCCATTTGGAGTAGTGAAAAATTTCCATTTGGAGCAGATTTTGAATTAGATTAATTTACCCTATATCATAATGTAATTTAGCTTCTGAATCTGTTTGTGCAGCTAAATTATATCACGATAAGGGTCAATTTTATTTAAAAATAGGTGAAAAATCCCAATTTCAAAAGTGCCCCACTTCCCCCTACCATTTCCTCGTCGCAACAGACATTCCTTTCCAGAAGTTACTCTTTTGAGAATATTTCAAGAACTAAGTGCTTGAAAAATTTAATGTTCACTAACGAAATTTACTAAAACGTTGCGGCCGAAATTAATAAACAACAGTCACGAAGTAATATCAATTTGAAATGTTTAATTCCTTTAACCCTTTAATGATGATTGAGTCACCCGTGTCTCATAGAGAAAATAATTTTTCCTGACTACCCAAAGTTATAGGTTTGTAAGTTGTAGGAATCTAGGATATTTTGTGCAAATCTCCAGCTAATTGCTATTAGGAAGTATTTAAGCTCAAAAGTGACGAATTTTCAAAATGACTACATTAATAAATGATTTTTATTATTTTTTTTTTTATATTTCCAAATTTTTTAAGCAGAACCGTTTTGGAAATAGAAAGTACATTACTCATACATAATATTTTTCATTAGGGTAAAAATTTTCATTCACTGGTATCGTCAGAAAAAATACTTAAAATTTTAGGCTTTTTTTTCTTATCGTTCATAGAAGCAAAAAATATAGCGGAGACTGGGGCAAAATTTGTCAAAATTTGTTAAATTTCAATATTCACTATTTTTTCTAAAAATAAAAGAGACTGAGGCTTGAAATTTTTATTATAGATAGCCTTCATGAACCTTCTTAAACTTACAAAGTTTCAATGGATTTGAGGAAGGATTGTGTAAAATAAAAAATAATGAAATTTTGAACCCTATTTCTGGAATATTTGGCTTACGAAAATATCAATACTGATTAGCTCAATTTAAGCACATTTCTCGGTAAGATAGAGAAAAATTATCTTCGACTGCAGAGGAATAAATTTCCTATTTGATATTTTTAACGCTTGCGAGAGTAAAACTTCACAAATTATCCAAAGACTGACAAAATTTGCCCCAGCAATTTTGAGAATCTCCACAAAATCGACTTTTAGAAAATAATTCGAAAATCACATTTCTTTCGAGATAGAGGAAAATAGTCTTCTGCAATGTTGTAGAACAGTAAATTTCCTATAAGAATATGCTCATTATAAAACGTTTAATTTTTCTCACAGCTCGTGAAAGAATTAAATATACTTTTTGACAAGTTTTGCCCCAGTCTCCCCTACCGAATCAGACTCTGTTGGATTGTTCAAGGCTAGATGTAAGACATTTAATTAATTTTGTTTATTAGTTTCTTTTTATTATTGCTTTTTTATCAGAATAAAGCGACTCGTACTTAAAGGGTTAAAACTTTCGTCTAATTTGAAAATTTTCTTACGCCATTTTTTGAAGCTTAGAACTATCACTAATTTGGTTCTTGTAAGGTAGAAAAGGACATCCCAATCTAAGATAATTCTTGAAAGTGCATTACCTAACAAGCTTAGTGAAACGAGTAAAACATTTTAATTTTCATCAAATCTTCGAATTTTTAACACTTTAAAACCCGAGCCAAAAAATCACGTAAAATACCAAAACTGGCATAAAATGCCAGTGCAGATATTCTCCACAAAAAAGCAATTTTTCAATAGTTTTTCTTTCCGTAAGACGTCTACAGCAGTTCTAAGATTCATAAATTATTTTTTCAATAAATATTTTCCCATTTTTCTTGTCATTTTTATATAAATTTTGTGAAAATTGAGAAAAAATGCCAAAGTGAATTTATACAGATTTTCGTAGCAAAAAGGCAATTTCTATTGAATTTCCTTTTTTCTAGCAATTTGGCAAGGATCTTAGAACACGTATCTATATATTTTCCTGTAAAATTTTCAAATTCTCATATATAGTTTGTACTTTTGTTTAAGAAAATTTTATGTGAAATTCCAACAGGGAATTGAAAAAGAAAAACAAAGCGAAAAGTGAATTTTCACCTTATTTTTTACATTAAAATTATACAACAATTCTAGGTCTTATATTACTTAATTTTTAATAATTATTTTAACATTTTCACATATTTTTTACGATTTTATTCGAATCATGACAAAACTCAAAAAATATTAATATTTTTTTGGTTATGTAGTGTAAGCCATTCAAATGTCCATTTCAGATGCCCTCCATATAAAAAAACTGCTCTCTCTTGGAGTTCGAGCAGTTAAAAGGTGGCATTTTACGCCAATTTGGTATTCTACGCCCATTTTTTGTTTTTTTCCCATTATTTAAAATAATAAAAAAGTTATCAACTATTTTTTTTCTATTAAACGAAAGCTAATTAAATTCTCTATACATTAGTGTTATCACTTTAGCATAATATTGAATAGAATTTCTACTATGAAGCTCCAAACTTAAAATTGGAGTAAAATGCCACTTTGGGTTTTTAAGTGTTAAAATGTAACTGACACCGTTATGAATTTTTGGCGGACTTTTACTACCGCCATCTATCCCAGAACACTGCATTTAACACTACTACTAGAAATGCTAGAATTTTGAAATGTAATTCTACAAGAAAAACTGGAATCAAAACTCAAAACAAAAACCGAAGTGCCAGGAGTTTTTCATTATTTATTTTTGCATTTCCTTAATTTCCTGCAATTACCATGCAAAATCAGTCCCACCAAGTTCTTAACTCCAAGTGCTTCCCTGAATATAAAAATACATTTGCGGAAAAGTGCGAGAGATTGGAACAAGAAATCCAGTCGAGGGAGGAAGTTCCTGAAGAAGATGATGAAATTGTTATCTTTAGGAAGATCACCAATGCCTTTGGGAAATTAACTGCAAGTGCCTCAAGTATTACCAAGGGCAGTACTACAGGGAAGAAAAAAACACCTTTTAGGAAGAAGCAGGATGTTTTTGTGGAATATGAGAAAAATAATGTTGCGGAGATTGATAATATTCGGCAGAAGGTCAAGAATCTGGAGGAACAAGTGAAGACCCTTTGGGGGAAAGTGGATGGAAAGACTTCAGCTGATATGACAGAGAAAAATGGAGTCAAATCTCCGAGGCTTGCAGAGGAATCCACGGGAAAATTGAAGGAGATTGAAAAGGTAAGAGCGGTCAAAAGAGAGCTTTCTATTTTCTGATTTTTATGTCTTTCCTGCAGAGTTCTTCCCAGATGATTGCACTGCTGCAGGCCGAGGCTGACTGTCAGGAAGCTGTGAAGGAGTGTTATAGCAAATCACGGCAGCTGGAACAGAAAATGCTGAAGGATCTCTTTGATTTGATTGTATCTCTAGAGTTGAAATGATGAATACTGAATGTCCTGGAAGATGTTTTTCTTTTTCTTAAGCTCCTTTAGCTCCAGCTGCATCTTTCGGCACTTTAGCCTCAGGAACTTCATTCTCATTTCCAGAAGTTTCACCGAGGCTCCTCGGCAGCGGCAATAGCAGGCATTTTTCCAGCGTTTCCTCCTTCGTGGTGGCTTCTCCTTTGTCTCTTGCTTCTCAATTGGCCCCTCTGAGAGATACTGAATGATATCTGCATCTTCTGGAAATGCCTCTGACATTGTGAATTCAATGTACTGCCCTGATTGAGAGTTATCCGGAATTATTCCCAGAACCGAAGAAGCTTCTGAGGTCTCGACATCAATGTCCGTGGTGTCAGGAGATGATATGATGACTGTATCATCGAGAAAGGTGTCTGAATCGTCAAATTTCTGACCTGGGGTCCCCTCACAATTTTCCTGGAATTTTTGGTACATGGCTGAGTGATTGAGGAGAAAGTTTTTCATATTTTGCAGCGTTTCTGCCACTTTGGTCTGAGATTCCACTTTCTGTTCCTTCCTCCTGGAACTTGCTGCCATATTGAAGAGATCTTTCTTCGTCAGCTCCTTCCCAGTCTTTATTTTGATGTACTCAATTATGAAACTTCTGGTCACATTTGTTGCCAGCAACAGCAAAACTTCCTCCTTCATTTCCGGAGAGAGTTTCCTGTTTTTCGCCAGGGATTTATTGAGTTTCTCTGATAGCTCATGGTTATGCGTGTTGCACAGGGATATAACTTCGAGTTTCTGGCCACATTTGGATGCCCTCAGTGTGATATATGCCGGGCAGTCAGATCTCAGTGTCTGACAGCTTCTCTTCCCCTGGCCACGCGTGGAGAACTTCTGACCACCAAAGACACATGCCAGGCGCAAGGAATAGTAGATTAGATCACTAGATATAGGCCTGGATGTCTTCCTCTGCGCTCCCTGGACGGTTCTTGTATCCCTGCGCCAGTAAGTCACAAAACTCTCTTTACTGTGGGCTTCCAGACGCTCCTCCAACTCCTTGTAGCTGCTGAATGAGTCTCCAAGCTTGAAAGTGTACTTCCCCATGGGATTTACCAACTCTGCTAGCTCCTGCTTCATCAGCGGTTCTCGTTTTGATTGTCAAGGAGACATAACCTCAAATTTGTGGGAGTTACCCAAATAATCTTGTATTTCTGGCCAGGAGATACTTTATTATGACTCTATCTATCTTCTTTCATTACAAAAATCCTGGTGGAATGCCAGGAAATTATGAAAACTCATTTTTTCATGGAATTTACTTGAACATAACCTCACTTTGGGCTCCTGGAAAACTAATCCAGATTCTGGCCTTGTGGCTTGCATTGCTAGGACCGTACGGCTTTAAAATGAAAAGAATCCGGGATTTTTTGTTGATTCAAGGAAATTCTAGATTTCATTCCCGAAAAATAACAACAAAATCTCAGTACGGAAACTTCCTTCCGGAAAGCCTTCAGGACAACGAAGGACCAAAAACAAAATAAATAAACAATTTTCCTGAACTTCTGCTTTATTAGCAAAGAATACACAATTCCCAGTGTAAACTTAAGCTGTCTTTGAGGCAGCAGCCAGCAGTTTCTCCTCCCGGATGCGATCCTTCTTGAGTGGACCCATGAAGGCAGCCTTGTCGGCTGTAGTCTGGAAGCGTCCATGACCCATCTTGCTGGAGGTGTCGATAAACTTGAGGCTGATCTTCTCAAGAGCCGATCTCTTGGAATGCACCAGCAGAGACTTCCTCAGCGTGATGATGCGCTTCTTGGGTCCAATGCAGCATCCCTTGATCATGACAAAATCATTGTTGACTTCTCCGTAATGCGGGAATCCTCCCATTGGCGTGATGGACTTATCCGTCAGATCATATTCCGTGGAAGCATTGTTCTTGACCAACTAAAATTTCAAACAAGATCCCTTTTGTAAAAATCCCTCAATCACTTCCCCTCTGAAAATTCCTTTCAAGAATTGAAAGTCAGGCCTATCATTTATCCTCAAACATGAATCAGATAATTTTTTTGGCTCTAAAGAATCATCACGTGATCTCAAAGAATCCTGAAATCCCCCCCCCCCCAAAAAAATCTCAGAAATCTTACCTTGCCATCCTTGGTATGGATTCCAGCTCCGATACGGTAGATCTTCTTGTTGATCTCCGTACGATGATGGTAACCCTTCTGACCAGCTCTGGCAACCGTGAAGGACACTCGGCTAGGATGCCAAGCTCCAATACAAGCCACCTTCCGGAGACCCTTGTGAGTCTTCCTGGGCAACTTCTTGGTATGCCAACGGCTCGTAACTCCCTTGAATCCCTTGCCCTTGGTCACTCCAATGCAATCAATCATCTCATCCTGGGCAAACACCTCACTCACGGGCACCGGCTTCTCCAGGCGCTCCTTCACCCACTTCACTTTATCCTCCACAGTTCCTCCATTCAGCTGAATCTCCATGATGTGCGCCTTCTTCTGACGCTGCTTGATCAACTTGATCTACACACAGAAAAGGACTCCCATTATTCCCTATTCCTTCTCCCACAAATCCAAAATCCCCCTCCCAAAAAAAAGCAGGAAAGAAATAATCTGTGCGTGATATGGTTTGGCCCCTTGTCACTGCCTGAGCGGCTACAAGGCGTCACAGGAATATATCAAACTCCGCCTCCCGAAGGGCAGTTTTATCTGCGACACTACGGCCAGATGCTGAATTAATTGGTCAGCACCGATCCGTATTTTAGACCAACGGAAGCGAACTTCCATTGGCCAAGGATAGTCGCATTAGAAAAACCCAGGCCACATTTATCTATTTTTTTTTTCGATTTAAGGTAAAATGAGGTAATTTGGAACCATTTACAATTTGGGACACTTGAGATTTTCTCACCGTTTTAGAGATTCAAAAGGAAGAAAAGCAGTTCCTATTCTTCTTAATCGTCTTTTTCTTCTATTTCGCAGTCTTTGTTTTCTCTTTGCTCGGCTGAAACAGTGAGAAAATCTCAAATGTCCCAATTTATAAATGGTTCAACAATTTACGAGTGATCATTGAAGGGACAAGGATGAGAGGACGTCCCATACAGTAAAAAAAATTTACACTATTATAGTGTGTAATTTTTCACACCACTATTATAGTGTTAAATTTGGAAAAAATGTTTAATTTAAAATTGTTTAATTTAAAGTTGTTGAATTTCAAGTTGTTGAATTCAAAAATTGTTGAATTTTCATTTCGTTTTTTTAGTTTTTTTTTTTTGCCTATTTAGACATTTGAAATGTTGGAAATGTTTTTTTCCTGTACTCGGGATCCTCCCTAATGCGAGATAATTACATCTGATGCTCGGATCTTCACGATATATGTAGTTATTATGCATATAAATAACTATATGTTCTATATGACTTTTGCCCAATGAAAAGCATCTCGACTGAAGTATATGTCTTAAATGGAAATTCAACAATTTTTACACAACTTTTGTTTAAAAATTCAATAACTTTTGTCTGAAAATTCAACAACTTTTGTTTAAAAATTCCACAAATTTGGTTTATATACACAAGGCTTCACGCTGTAATAGTGCGAAAAATTATGATCAAACTATAATGGTGTTAATTTTTGATCATATGACAAAAAATACCATAAAGTTGTGTATTTTTTCACACTATAATAATATGAAAATCTATAATCATACTATAATAGTGGTAATTTTTAGAATTTTTCAACAGTTTTAAATTACAAAACATTGTCGAAAATTTTTTATGATTATAACAGTGAGAAATTTTACACAGATCGCAATTAAATAAATTAATTTATTCGATTTCAGACTATTATAGTGTTAAAATTTTACACGTTTTCAAATTAAACAACATTGTCGAAAATTTTTCAACTATAATAGTGGTAATTTTCAATCACGTGACAATAAATTACCAAATTATTGTGCATTTTTAAACATTTTTGAATTAAACAACTAAAATGCCCGATTTTGCACTATTATAGTAGTAAAAAATTTAACACATTTTTTTACTGTGCAGGAAACGATGGAAAGAATTAGTGGACACAGCTGGTACGCTGAGGTGCTAGAGATCCGGTCCCTTAAAGGGACGTTGAAGTCACCCAAGTAAGTAAGCATAATGATAATAGCATCATTAATCGATTTTTATCACAAGTACCATTACTTCGATAAAAATTCCGAACTGTGAATGGTAACATGATCGCATTACATATAACTTTACTTCTGTGTTTATTAACTAATTCCATTTTTTTTGTTCTCATGGTTAAACTTTTCTTT
>NC_077222.1:5860247-5916812 GCF_024763615.1 Phlebotomus papatasi | reverse complement strand
ACACTTGCACATTAAAATTTTAATGTAATTCACATTAATTGTCGCTTGTGAGCGTCCAAATATGTTATTTGTGTCTTTGAGTTACTTAATATTTGGGGTTTTTCTATTTATTGATAAAGAAGTGGACTTGGCTTGCAAAAATAAGTTTAAATTTACCAAAAGCATAAATATTTTTCACATTAAAAAATTAAAGAGAAAATCGCATTAATGCTATAAATCAATTTATTATCAAATTTTGCGGGCCAAGTCTAACTTTTTATCAACAAATAGATCAAATTTTGAATATAAAATGATTCAAACACACGAATTACACATTTGGACTCTCACCAGCGACAATTAATGTGAATCATATTAAAATTTTAATGTGCAAGTGTGATAACACAGTAAGCCTTATTAGGGGAAAGTACTCTCCCTTCGAACGTTCATGCCATCAAATAATGTGAATTCTCTTTTAGTTTTCCTAAGAGACTTACACATTTCTATTAAATATTAGTTGGCTTATCATCAATTGTTGATAACTCCGTGATAATTTAGTGTAAATTTCTCACGAAGAACAAAAAAATTCACATTATTCGAAGACATGAACGTTCGAAGGGAATGCACTTTCCCCTATATATTGTAACGTAGCTTCACAATTGGTTTATGAATCTTTATTATATAATATAACATTGTAAGATACATTTCCATTTAAAAATAGGGAAAAAATCTTATTTTTTTAAGGTACTCCAATTCAAAGGTGCACTATTCCCCCTTAACGTTTAATATATTTAATATTTATCACGCGAAATGCAAAAAAATCTGGAATGACATGATAACTTCTTTTCGATACCATCTACTGTCGAATTCTGAAAAATTTAAAAGATAGCTGCACTTTTTTTAGCTAATAATTTATCAAGAGTCACATTCTTTTAAGTGTGGTATAATAAATGCTACAATAATATTTAAAAATGCATAACTCACTAAATGTAGCAGATACAGAATTATCGATACTATCGATTCGATAGTATCGAAGAGTTATTATTCCACTCCTGTTTTCACTGGATGCTCGTAAAATAAATTTAGTAGAAGAGAGTGCCCATGCTTTGCACGATCCCAAGCTTCATAATAACTAAATTTTGCCTATGTTTTTCAATAAATGTAACTCATCCCAGCCCGATTTGAAAACCTAGGGGAAAGTGTCCTGTTTTAATCATTTTAAAGCTTTAGATCATGCGAAGAATGGGAACTTTCCCCTACATTTGGGATAATTTTAAAAATTTTAATCAACCATCAAACTAATTTTAAAAGCACTGACGTAAGATATTTTGAAAAACTTCAACCGGGTGTATCAGGGGTGATTATCCTTTCAGGACAGGAAAACACGGATATTTTTTCTTTCCAATTTGAAACCTAATAACAATTCCCGCCGTCTTACTAATTCTGGCTTCTCCAAGAAAATTGCAGAAAACTTGGTTACGGACTATTACGGACTTGGTTTACGAACAACCATGTTAGTTTTACAGAATACAATTTTAATAAATTATTCATTAAAATTCATTCATTCATTCAGCACAAGTTTATCATTTGAATTTTTAGATTTTAGATTTTTAATGACGCACATTTATAATCTTACAGCTCATTTTTAATTTTTTTGCTGCTTTCTTAAATTTTTTTGCTGAAAAAGTTCAGTCTTTATTTTTGTTCAGTCTAAGTTATAAATTATCTTTGACATTTTTGAATAAATTTTAAATAATTTTATAAAGACTTTTTAGTTTAAAATAACCACAAATGTTTTTCCTTTTCTTTATGACAAAATTATTAATCTTATTAACGTTTATCAGTACATTAAACTTACTAAAATGTTTTTTATCGTTTTTTACTAACCATTTTATTTCAACAAATAACACGTCATTTTAAATATAATTAAAAGATAGATAATACTAAAATAATCATCCTCAACTAAATACTTCTTTTGTTATAAAAAGAAATATATAAAACCTACAAAACTTCTTATATAAAACTTAATAATTCATATATTTTGAAGTCAAATAAACATGTTTATCGAACTCTTAATAAATCATTTTTGTTAAAAGACCACTGATAATGATTCTGAGATGACTTTTCTAATTTTCCAGATAAATTGTTTCTGAGACATCATAAGCTCTCTTAAAGTATTATAGATAAACCACTGATATGAAGCCTCATTAATTGTTCTCTGTGATCATCTCATTCTAGTAAAAGAACCACGGTACATTGAAAGCTTTCTGTACCATTAAAACTTTTGAACTTTCATCTCGACATCTCCATTTTTCTTCTCCTTTTACTCAAGTTTATTAGAAAAAATGTATGTACATAAATTACACTATCTATGCTGTAAGCTCTTATAAATGTCTTTCAAGGGAGTACAGAAAAATTATAAAATGAAATTTTGTGAAATATGAAAAGGAAGCAAATTTAATATTTTTCATATTATAGCCTTTTTTTACCACCCGCATGTTTTTTTTTTTTTCAAAGCCACACGGAGAAGGAAAAGTTTCTCGTTCAACATTTTCAAATAATGTTGTGCACTTTGGATGGAAAAAGAACGTCTCGAATGGAGTGCACTGCTAAAGATACACTCCAATGCAATAATCCCAGACGGTGTCAGAGTTAAAGGAAATGGGATTAAGAGCCAAACTAACTATATTTTCACGTGAGACTCCGTGAGGAAATTTTGTTAGTTCTGTGGTTGGGAGGATGACAAATATTTTTGCGGGTAGAGTTGTAATTTTGGTAAATTAGATATAGAGCTTTTTGTATGCAAACCATGTGGTCTCTCACTTATCGTTCTGTTTGGGTGAAAAAAACGGACAAAACATTTTTGCATGATATGTGCACAACATCATCACGAGTGAAAAATAAGACATGAACTTAAATGAAAAATTTTATTTGCGGACAGAACACTTTAAATGCTGACGAGGTACACTTTCTCCCAAAGAAGACAATATCTTGGAGATAACCTCAAATTAAAGTGCGAGTTATTTGTAGGGTAAATTAAGCTAATTCAAAACCTGCTCCAAATGGAAATTTTTCGCTACTCTAAATGCAAACGTCATTGTTTTCATGATAAATACAGTACTAAATTATTCTATTTATATATTTTCTATACCTCAGTTTCATTATTTAGTTAATTTGGTTCCAAATAAAGCGAAAATCCATTCATATTCAAACATTTTAATTTGTTAATTTCTCAGAAAAATTAAAAGTGTACCTTTTCACGATTGAATTTTTCATAGATCGACCATGTTTTCCAATGAAAATCACAATAAGGTGACTGTTGTTTATTCGTTTTCTTTAAGATTTGTGTCATATTTCTGGCTAATTTTACTTAAATAAAGTGCTAATCTTTATTGTTAATGGTACGTGAAGTTTTCAAATGAAATAATTACCTATTTCGTGAACAAAAAGGGTTTTTCTGAAGTGTCTGCAAGTGCTTCAATTGGAAACCCCGGAAATATGATTTTTTTGGAGAGATATTGTTATTGTTTTAGATGGGAAAGGAGAAAAGACCAGGAATAAGAACAAATCCTGCACTCAGGAACAACTCAACAAGGTTTTGGAAGCCTTTCGTCACGGTTTCACTTACACTGTTTGTCTCCAATTAGAAACCATCCCTTGTTTCCATTTGGATTAATTTGTTACCAATAGAAGTATTTTACACTCGCGTATTTTTCTTGTATTTAAAAAGTTTTCAAATTATATTTAAAGAATTTTCACTAAACAGTAATATTTTAGAAGAGTCAAGGATCAAATTTATGTAATTCTCTTCAGAGAAAATATGAACTTAATGTGTTGAATCTTCTGTCAAAGTTAAAGCGTCTGGAAATAATTTTGTATTTGGACATTTACCCTAAATAAAACTAAAAAGAAAGTGTAATGGTGCTGTTTCAATGAAAAATGAACATGTTTTTTAGCATTTTACTGTTCTCAAGTGTTTCTACATTACCGACTTTTTAGTATAGTGGTTCTTGTCACAATCTATTTGGTGGTTTTAGATCACGGAAAGTACTAGAGAGAAAACAGTCGAGACAGGAATCAAAAAAGGGTGTCCCGGGATTATGCATATCGAGATTATATATAAACAAACACATTTATACATCTTTGCCTATCACTAGGAGCTCATTTGTGAAATCATTTTTGAAATTCCCCTAAATGTATGCAATTTTCTTAGAGACGGTGAATTTTAAATGCGTAACTTATGAACCGTTGGCGCTTAAAATAGCCCAAAAAATTGGCGCCAACAATATTTTGCATATTTTACTGCGTTTCCGTAATTTACTCAAAAGAAGTCTCCTGAAAGTATGCAAAATTTCTGTATACGTAAAGCCATTTCGCTCGCATTTTCTCAGGTCCGAAAATATGCATAATCCCGGGACCCCCTGTACAAATAAAAGTCGATAATGTAGAATCATTTAAGAACAGTAAAGACCCATACATCACTTAAAACATTCCAATAGCGAAGTATTCGCTTAACGTAAAATTACCTATAAATATTTTTATCTTACTGAAACCGATTCGTTCAGGATACGTCCTCCTTTGATATACCCAAAAACAGACATGAGAAAGAAAAAAAAACGTACCCTTGAGTTGAAATAAAACTGAAACAGCAGACAGTGAAAATTATTGCACTTGTAAAAATTTCTCCTCGGGAAGCATATTGCAAATTCATCCCACGTGGAAAGCCAGCAAAATGTATAAAGGAAAAGTTGCAAAAGAGAATTGCTTGTTTATTTGAGGAAAGAAGAAGGAAATGCAATTTTTCCCTTGAATATTTCTTTCCGGTTTTTCGATGATTCAATTTTCGTCTTTCAATTTTATGGTGAGAATGTTTGTTACTTTGCATTATATATCCGCTTTCCCCTATTTCCCGCCACATGAAACCCCACGCGAAAAGGATGAAAGAATTTTCTTTGATGGAAATCTCCTGACATGTTGTGAAATTTTCTGATGGTCTCTGGAACCAGAAATAGTCTCCCTGCCAGATTAAAAATTCACAGTGTCGACAAATGCATAAGAAAAAAGACGTTAAAGAACATTCTACGGACTAAATGTTGCCAAAATTGCATTTAAAAATAGTTAATGAGATTTTTCGTGCAATTGAACACACGCAACAGTCAAAGGAATTAATTTTGGTGCTGGAGGAAATGTGTGCGTGTATTTTAAAAATTAATTTAGGGCTGCAACTAAGCTTATTGCTATATAACCCCAAATAAACCTCCAATCCAATTAGGCAAGAATTCTTTTGGAGTTTATATAAATAATTGGACGTACAAGAACTGAAAGTGATAGAACTTATGACAGATTTATGCTCCTTTTGTGAGTCTTAATAATTGCATGATCTTTGCTATAAAATTCGCAGGAGACTTGGTCTTGGGTGCAAAATTACCTAATTGTTCAAGGGAGAGATATCTCAGTATTTTGCTAAAATCATAAAAAAGTGTGCTAAAACTGTTATAAAATTTATTGGGAATTTTATTTAAAGTCAAAATAAGTGAATTCTAAAAATTTAACTCTAAAGTAGAGTGATAACATCTTCTATATATTTTGAGGAATCAAACAAAGCCTAAAATGTTCAACAAATATTAAGATAGATAGATAGATTCATTTTGGGGCATAAAGTAACGTCCATTGGTACACTTCCAGCTTCTAATAAGTCGCGAATGGCCAACTTTACAAGAGGACCCATTTCAATTTGAGTTTTTTTCAGGCTGAGTATAGGATTTTAAGATTTGAAACCCATATAACTTTGGGAATAATTAACTTTCCGGTATAATATTCACACGGAAGATAGGGGGGTATCTAAGGAGTATCCGAAAAGCGAAAAAGATGAATTTTGCAAAAAAAACGACTTATTCGACTTATATTCTGACAAATCGAATGGAAAGTAAAGCAGCTTTGCTGCCAGAAAATATGTTTATTTTCCTGTCAGAAACGTCAGAGTTAGTCAGTCAGTCTTCGAACCCCAATTAGGATTACTGTGACCTCAGCCTGGAATACAATAGTATACCGGCCGAGTGGCACAGACCTGTCAAGTCCAAACTCCGGACAGTGATACTAAGAAATATTTAAATAAATAAATAAAATAAGGCATTGCAAGGCTTTAGAATAATACAACTATACAAAATGGTAAAATTTTAGTAATTTAGTAATTTATTTTGATCAACAAAATTTAGATGATAAATGCAAAAAGCTAAAAATAATACAGAAAAAAATAATAAAAAAAAAATGTTTTCTTTTAAATTAAAATATTGAAATTTCAAATTAAAATAAATAAATTTAATAAAATAAACGAGAATGGAATGATTTTCTTTTTAAACGAATTTTGTGCAATAAAATGAATGAACGATTCACGAATTGAAATAAACCTTACGAATATGCCCCTTTAACACTAAACCTACTAAGACTGATTTCAAAACTTTATAAAATTAACACATATTTAAACTGTACAATGTCGCTATGAAACTTTATGAATTTCTTAAAATAGGGTAACGTGTGGTATTTCTGGACAATGTGATTTTCGGGACATAATATGGGTATTTTGGGACACATCAAAAATCCTATAAATATTTGTTTTCTCATTATTTTTAAGTTTTATATGAAATATTGAGCTCTTTACGTATCAGGTAAACATAAAACTTCTGAAATTTTATTTAATTTAAAGCGTGAAATACGCGTGTATTGTGAGTGTAACATTTCACTTTTTACAAAAACCTTCAGTGTAGCCAATTTTACAGATGTCAACACAAATAGTGCTTAGTTTTTTTCGATTTAAGTCACTTTAAAAGTGAAATTCATGAAAGAGTAAAGTTTAGAACTTCTACATAAAGGTAAATAATCAGGCTCGGTGAAATTTATTTGCATAATAGCGACTTTTGTCTGTCCCGAAATACCCAACTGTCCCGAAATATACCACTCTTACTTCTTTAAATTTTTTGCTATTTTGTATAAAATGAAAACTGCTCTCTCTCTTGGAGTTCGAGTAGTTAAAATGATGCACTTTACAACATTTTTCTATAAGAATCTTATTCTGGATAGCATAAGGAACATAAATATTTGTATGAAGAAAGAAAAAAATTATTTGAAATGTCGTTAAGCTGTTTGAAACTTAAAAGTGCTAAAAAGTGTGCCGAAATACCACACGTTACCCTATGCATGTAATATATTTTTCAGTGTCTAATTTTATTTTTTTCCTATCTTCAAGAAAAATGTGTTAAGTATCCTACCCACCGCGGTCTGTCATTTGACCGAAAAATGACCAAAAACGGTCGGTAGGTTTAGTGTTAAAGGATAACAGATCATATGGCAAATTAATTACCCAGTAAGAATAAACAATTTAGCACCTTAATGATAAAAGTCTTAAATATAGTTATTTCATAAAGGCAATAAACTTAAAATATCTTTTTTTATCAACCACACAATAAAAGTAACATATAATGCAATTATTTTCCACCACAATCGATAGTATCCCCCTTGAAATTATATTTGCATCCCTCCAAAGTGGTCTTCTGATATATTAAGAAACTCTCTGCTGTCCACAGAGATTTCCATCCGGCAAGGAAAAGCTACCCACACGGAGTTTATGATAATTTTGAGCAATTTTCTCCATTTCCACCCTCTCATTCGTGCATAAAGACACCTTATGATTTAAGGGATGCTAAACTGATCCCCAAGAATCTGACTAACAAATTTCTAGGGATAATTTTTAACGTTTCATTCGCGTGCTAGAAGAATTTATGCGTCCGGTAAATTAAATGTTTCTGTTTTCCTTAGAAAATTGCCAGTGTTTTTCATTATGCTGGAAGTTTATGTATCAAAATTTATCAGCAAATTGTATGCTTTGCATAAAGTGATGAAGGGTCTAGAGGTCTTCAGTATCGGTCTCCCAAAAACCTACTTGCTTATGCAAAATTTATTGTAAATATTGTCGGATTATTTGTGAATAATAACATTAAGTTAGGGAGTTTTTGGACAATAATTAAAATCTCTTTTAGAGATTTTGTGTTGCTCAGAGAATTTCTGAAAGGCAATTAAAGTCTAATTTCACCCTTCGGCTGAGCTGAAGAAAATCATTTCTCATGCAATTTTACGATCTTGCTCAGTGTTTAATTAATGGAACCAACATTCCCAAAAAATGTTTTACTTCCAAGAGACCTGCAATGCAATTGTAGTGAAATTTCCGTCAAAAAAACAATCCAGAAAAAAAACATGTAAACTGCGAAGGTGGACCCTTTTGTAATATTCGCAGAAATGGTATTATTCCACGTTATAAAGGGCCACAAACTCTAATTTATTGTCCAAAGACCATCATATTTATGGTTTCCTCACTCGTCACGGAACAAACACCGAAAAACAGTAGGAGAGGGTGGGGCAGTTGCCATCTGTCTGAAGAGGTTTGGCTAAAAATCTTTATATTACTCAAGCAATGTGCATCCTAAAGCGGTCTTCAAACCAGAGGTATAGCCCAGTTCCCGAAGGTCTCAAAATCTTAAATAGCGAGCAACTTTATTGTTTTTTAAGAGCCTAATAGATCATTCATCTTTAATCCAATCCAAAGTTTTTTTTTTCTCAAAAAATCGTTATTGATAAGAAATTATAACAGTTAAGCCTTATACGGCCATATAGGTTGACTGCTCTAATTTCTTATCAATCACGATTTTTTTGGAAAAATTAATTTAGGATTGGTTTAATAAAGACAAGTAACATATTAGGTTCTCAAAAAGCAATAAAATGGCACGCTATTTAGGATTTTGAGACTCTAGGGAACTAGGCTAAACTTCAAGTCAGAAGACCGCTTTGAGTCTGAAGTCCGTGTAAATCTTCTTCTTCTAAAATCACTGTTTATAAAAATTTCTGTTAATTCTGCAATTAAAATTGCATCAAAACTAATTTTCCAAGATTAATGAGATTTCACCGATTTCACAAATTGCCATGTTGCTGCAACCAAACAAAATATCGTAACCCTATTATAAAATATAAAATATACTTAATTTTTGTTTTTCGAAATAATTTTTGCAGAAAATTAAAGATTTTGCAAAGAAACTATAAGTTATGCCGTAATCCTGTACAGGGATTTCCGATTTGAAAGAAATTCTCGGGACCAAAAAAAGCCCACTAATTCACTCCTATGACAGAGAAAAATTGCATACCCGAAGGAAATATCTTTGGAAGGGTCTCAGTCAAAATCCCAGTTTGTCAAATTCTTGAAAAGTCAAAATGCCGAATAGACCAAAATACCGAAAAGTTATAGTCCTTAAGGATCCAAAAACCTCAGAACCAAGATTCCTAAAAGGTAAAATTCCGAACGCCAAAATCCCGAAAGTCAAAATCCCAAATTTTTAAGAGTGTCATAGCTAATCCCCCGATTGTACTCGCGCTTGCTGGAGGCAAATACGAGCTTCAGACCTAGGCTTATACAGGCTTCAGATCTAAGACTTAGTTATATATATCACGATTTTTGGAAAAGTGTAACTTAGGATTGGATTATTAAAGATAAGTGACCTTTAGTTTCTCAAAAAGCAATAAAATTGCTCGCTACTCAGGATTTTGATACCTTTGGGAACTTGGCTAAACCTCTAGTCTGAATATTGCCTTAGCCATATGGCTGAAAATCTCTAGTCTTATCGGTCAAAATTTTTTGGAAATTTTGACATCTGATTGGATTACTAAGGGCAAACTACCTGTTACGTTCTGAAAAATCAATAAAAGCGGTTGCTGTTGAAGGTTTTGATATCCTCGGGAACTGGGTTAAACCTCTGATCTGAAGATGGTTAACGGGAAATCTTCTGTATTTTGGGAAATTATTCTAAACATTATCTTTCATATAATTTCATTCCTTCCAGGATTTGGAACATTCGGGATTTTGGCTTTTCGAGATTTTGAGTTTTGTTATTTTGGTTTTACGGAATTTTGATTTTTCATTATTTTTGCGTTGTAGATTCTGGTTTTTAGGATTTTGAACCTTTCGATATTTCGGCTTTTAAAATTTTTGCTTTTCACACTGTTTACACATTCGGGATTTCGATTCATTTAGAGTAATAATAAGCTATGCAAACGACTAAATGGAGCATGTATGACAAAACCTATTCTATGCTCATAAGCAAAGAGTTATAAAGTTCGAATGCAAAAGTAAAACCGAAGTCTTAAATCCGTAGCAATACTACTGTAAGATTTGGGAAAGCAGGATATCGAGGGAAAACTCTCCTTTAATTTAATAAATGTTTTAATTCAGTAATATGTAACTTCAGTACGTCTCCTCCCTTGAACAGAATTTTATATAATATTTGTTCTACTGATCGGATACTACGTTCCCAGTGAAATCATACCAAATTCCAAATTCATTCCCACACTACTTTATATTTTTAAACTCATTCTAGTATTAGCAGTTTTGAATAAAAACTGTTATAAAAATTACTTCTCACAAACTTCCCATATTTGGCATAAATAAGCTTAGCATTTTTTGTTTAGTTTTAGTTAGTTTAAATTCTCTTAATTGTTGTTTTTGTAAAACGGTTCCAAACTTGGTAAAAGTAGGTAAGAATGAGGTATAAGTGCCCCATCCTCCCCTAAATGCGAGTGTTACGAATTGAAGGGCCTGTGAAAAGCATGGACAGAAAATTTATTCTTCCCCAGATTTCCACAAAGATGCATTTTTGTGTATGCTAAAATAATTGCCATGAATTTTGGGAATGTGGTTAGTTGGTGCAAAGCTAGCGTGCAAAAAGTGGGCATGTGAATTGCCAAAAAAAAAAAATTCGGGAATCGCGTGCATGTTCAAATAATCAAATTGCCGGCGATATCAAAACGATATGAAAATGAAATGGTTTGCAATTGATGTGTTGGTTATATGGATTTCCCATTCACCCTAATCACCCCTCTCTAACAACGCATATGCTATATATTTTGGGTGGTTTGTTAGTGCGAATGTTTTATTTATTTCCAAAATTGATTTTTCCCAAATTGAGATGGATAGACCGCTTCACTAAATTCAAATAAATATTTTTCAATGAATATTTATTAAGGCAAAAAGGCTGACACTTCTTGGTATTCCGTGATTTCATTTCAATTTGAGATTGCGGTTATAGAAGAAAAATTTTAAGAAGTGTTCATATATAATTGACAATCCTCATTCATTATGCTGCTGAACATTTCAACCGCTGAAATTGCCTTCTCAATATTACAATGAGAAATACAAAAAAAAGACGAGGGCCACCCTAACATTTCTCAAAATCTTCAACATCATTGGGAAAATTGGAATGAGATGTCGGTTTGTGATATCGCTTTGATTGATTAAAAGCCATTCCATGATGGCTGTCATGAATCTCGAGAGCGGAAAATTGACATGGAATTCAACTGTGCAATTTTCATGAATAATTTTTTTTCCAATTCATAAGATTGCCACAATAAGAACTGTTTTCTTTTCTGGAAAATTCATCTTGTGGTTATGCTTATTTTTGACCGAAAAAGATCCAAAACAACAAAAATCATGCATTTCTTTTCATCAAAACTGCCAGCAATTTATCATTTCCCAGGAATGTTAGAATGTGGAACATGAGCTAAAACTACTTCTTGTCGTCTGGATCAAGATGGAAATTGCATGAGAGCAATTTGTACTACAAGTCTATTAATATTTTATTTTGAACAGCTTATCGTTTCATATTCAACATATTTATTATGCTTTACTTTTCATACCGGGGACTTAGAAAAATCAGTTTATAAGCAATTAAGTACTTGAATTATACCAAAATGAGAAAGGAACATTATTAATCTGGAATTATCATGGAATTTATTATGCTCTTTCAGTTTAAAAACAAATACAAAATTGAAATTGTGATCTAGGTGAAACCCTTCCCAGTGAAAGAAGATTGCAACGGTAATCGTTGCTTTGCTTTTTTACCACAATTTGTTTTTGTAAAATTACACAAATATGTACTTCAGAAAAAAGTGTAATCTCAAAATGTGTAATATTTATATTGTGTAATGTTAAAGTAATGAAAGCCATTCTTAAAGGCTTATCTCTCGCACTCAATTTCAAATGAACCAAATCATTTTCAAATTGAATTTCCCGTTCATGGTAGTACTCCAAGCCATCAACGGTCTTGCACATTAGATAGCTAGGAAATACTCTAACATTAATACTTCGGGGTTTCAGAGCTTCATATTCCTGAAGTTACTGGGTTTTCATATTCCTGAAAAAAATCTCATAAATTCCGAAGAAATCTTACCATAAATAAAGACCTACTCACTTGAAGCACAGAGCATAGCTCTCCAATGTCGTACGTGAGATAGACCTTTTCGATCTTAACGTTTGCGAACGATCTCCGAATATAACTACGTACAGTAGACTCTCGCTAATTCGGCTCTTTTAAGATCGGCCTACTTTTTAATTCGGGCGGCAGTTAATTTTGAAAAAAAGTTTGTTGACAATTTTTCAGGTTTGACTAATGATTATCAAATTAAGCAAATATGTCCAAATTTTCCACAGTTTGACTTAGTTATGATGTGATTTTGCATTATTAAGAAGTTTTAATGCAAGTCACATTAAGTATGAGTATCTAAACTTAATTTGAGTACGCAGATGAACAAAAAATCGTTGTATTTCAAACAGTTTGACGCCCGAATTTCTCTCTAATTCGACTGACATTTCGGTCCCAAATGCCCGAATTTGAAAGAGTCTACTGTTTCTTATTTTCGTCACGATTTTCTGGTTGAATATTTTTAACCACGATTGCTCTACTAAGGTTCGCTGTGTCAAGATCTTTTGTCAAAGTACGCTTCATGATCAAGTTAATGAGGGGCACAAAGCCAATTGCGCATAGAACATGGACCCAGAAAACATTAGAATCAGGATGTAGGTTCGACACTGTCGTAGTTCCGAAAGTGGAAACATCTCTAATTAATTCACCATAAGTTTATAAGAAGAATGATAACGATCGACACGACCATGATAACGGTAGCAATGAAAATCAGATGTTGCAGGAATGAGAGATAGTGAACTGCATCGGAACCACTGTGCATCAGGATTTCCTCTTTCCGCAAACGAAGTGTTGCAAATATCTAGGAAAAGATGCCTATATATCTCTGACCAATGAAGAAGCCTTTTCATCGCTACCTTTGGCATACAGTAGATTCATCCAACGTCTATTAACATGTTTAACCTGATTATCCTGATTATCCTGATTATCCTGATTATCCTTATTACCCCGGTTATCCTGAGAAGAATCGACAACTGTTACCCGTCCGTAATCTGATGCCTGGCGACGTAGGGCCATAAACAGGATTATAAGGATAAACCAGGCAATAGCATTGAGAATCAAGGTTTCTGGTATACCCTCATAAAGTGGTCTTCAGACTAGAGGTTTAGCCCAGTTCCCGAAGATCTCAAAATCCTAAATAGCAACCAATTATATTGATTTTTCTAAATTTAATAGGTCATTTGTTCTTAAAAACCTAATTCTAAGGTGATTTTTTCAAAAAAATCTTGATTGTTGAAAAATTAGAGCAGTTAAGCCATATGGTTAAGTCTCAGGTCTGAATCCCGTATAAAGGTTTGGGATCAGAATGGACTGAGCCCCCGTTCCGATACAGTCAGTCATACTGGGCAACAGAGATCAGTAGCAACTTCTAGGAATTTTTAAAGGTCTCTGCAGTGATCCAGGTATAGCACCTATTCATTATTCACCTCACAATATTTAACCATTAATGTAGACTTTTAAAACGACTAAATATAACGCATAAATTATTGAAATACGTTCTATACTCTATCGATATGCGAAAAGAAGAAGCAACTGAACACATTAAGGCATTTTTTTCACTTTGTTTTTTTTATCATTATTCAATAGTCCAAATATGATTAAGCCTATCGGAACTTTATTGATACTACTTCGGTATGCAACAGATATAACAATGACTTATCTGAAAAACAGATTCTGTAAGGTATTTAAAATCTCTCTTAAATCTGAAAATTCCTTATGCATTAAGGAATAGAATTCGTTATGCACCAGGAGTACTGTGAGACTTCAATTTAGATTTCAAGTATGGCTAATTCATGTAGATCGTAAAAAGATACGTAAAATTCTAAACATATGTAAATCCCGAAATTTTAATCTGTTATGAAATTTTTCAAATTTTCTATACTCGATTTCTCTCAATTTAAAATTATAAATGACAATAATATGTAAGAAGTGTTAATTGTTTTTATAGCAATTTCTATTTGGTTGCCCAAATTTTACATTCTATTGACCTTTTCGATTTAAGAGCTCTCTCAGGTTGAGGTTTGATACTAAATCATAACGTATTATCATAGAGAACTTACCTAAGAACCCAAAGGGTGTAGACAAGCAGATTTTGATTCTCCAATAGTGTCTTGGATAAAAGGTAAATGGAGCTCTTTGCACAAAAAGTCGTTGAAGTTCGAAGAATTCAAATTCAATTTCGAATTTTATTACTAAAATTTTCGAACAAGGTGGGAAAAATTTATCAAATATCACACTAAAAGGCTCTCCAGAAAGTTACTCAGTGATTATGGAGTGAGTAAATAATGGAACAAGAATACTAAGCAGGTTGTGTTGTTTTTTTCCCCAGAACAATGCGATGACCGACATATTCTGACACTTGAGCACTTCGAAATTCGAACAAGATGTACACTCAGTCACCTTGCGTAATTTTCAAGAAGTAAGAAAGTCTCTTGGCTTTTCGAATTTTCCAAGATCTACTTGTGGATGGTAAGATTGGGAGTTCGAAAATTTAAACCGAAGAGTTGCACAAAAGTAAATAAATTCATGAAAAGGACATAAATTTTAATAAAATTAAAATTCAAACGTTATATTATCCATAAATGCCATAAAACTACACAAAAAAATAAGATGTTCTAGCAAAAGACGCACTGTTGGTGACGCTGCTGACGATTGAAATGTGAAGAATACCGAAAATTCGAAATTGAGTAACAGCCAACGCTAACGCGGCGAAAATGTGAACATACATTTCAGACTTTCGGTCGATTTTCGAATAGGTTTGGCACAGCTTTGGATCGGCTTTTTCTTTTTCTCTTTCGAAAAGTTATTATTACTGAACAAGAGCCAATCTGTTCATTAAAAAAAGGAATTTGAGAAATATACAAAATTTTAAAAATTTTGTATATCTCTTTTTATTATTCCAAATAAATGTAATCACTGAGAGAAATCCGAAAAATTTAAAATAACATTGCGGAAATGTTAATTTTACCCTGCAGTATTGATCCAAAATCGGTGTAAATATTACCCTTTTTAGGTGTATTGGGGGTTAAAGTTACCCTTTTTCATGTTAATTTTACCCTTAAAAATGTTGACTTATTTTTACACGTTAAAAGTGTTAAAATTATGAGGAAAAAAAGTTAACCGCACCCTCTTTTTTTCTCAGTGATTCGATAATCTCAATCAATCAATGCTTGTGTAACAATTTTCGAAATCGATGCAACATTGCCCTCACCGCCCTAACCAAATATTTCGGAAATTTGTAAATAAGTCAAGCACTGTTCTATATCTAGAAGTGTTCATTAATAAGATGATAATTCCAAATAATCCACTCCAATTTTGTAAATGCACTATGAATCCTATGAATGAACTTTCACATAACGAAATTGCAGTACCACTAGCGCCATCAACCGAAAGACACATCGATATCCCCTTCGCAAATCCGCACAGCCAAGATTCAACTCAATTGCACTCAAAAGTTCGAAGCAATAATTTGCTATAACTGCCGGCGCATTAATCTTGCATTTTCGCATTAAATGTTGCAATAAGGCAAAAACGAATTTCATGCCACAATTTACCTTCCTTGCAATTTACTCCCAGCCATTATTGTAATTAATTGTTTGCAGAACAGCTCGTTTGAATGCCTGGAATGTGCTCTATGATTCTGAGGCAAAACAATTAATGAAGTGATCTTAAAAGTTTATTGATAATATTAACTTGTACACTATATTATTGCATTATGTTTTTATTACAAAATTCCCAATGAATCAATTAAAACACATAAAGAGTGAGTGTATAGAGTGTGTGAAAAATGCCATTATACCACGTCGAATTTGCATTCCAATCTTTCTCGTGAAAAGAAATGCGCCAATTTGGTACGGGCGTGAAAAACAGAGCTATTTTTATTCGAGCATTCCCCCCACAACAAATGGGGCGACACAAAAGAACTTTTCTTTTGCCCCATTGTTGATGCAGTGTCACTTGCATTTTGCAATCTTTTTCGTGATATTATTAATGACCAGTAGCCAAATGGTGACAAATCAACAGTCATTTGCGTAACAACAATGTACCAACAGTTGCTGGCTACCCTTGAAATTATCCGTTGCCATCGTTAATCCCAGAGGCCACAAACACGACTACCATGCATTCGGATAAATTCTAGACATAGGACAGAACCCACATTCCCAGAATGTGATCCCATTTATCATTATTGAGTGTTTTGCTATACGAAGAATTTCAGTGATTTACTAAACACCTTTCAACAGGGTTCTTCATATTTTCTGTTAAATGAATTTGTCTGCAAGTGCGACTAGTAAACTGATCAAAAAGGTCGAAAGTTTCTTTTTAAATCAGATTTCTTAAAAAATATAAAGGTTTTCATAAAGTTGAAGTTATGTAACGTATGCAACAATATCCTTCATTCTGATATTCGAAATAAGGATGTTCGAAATTCGAAATATGAAAATTCGGGCACAGCCAGATTTTTCATCATGATGTAAGTAAGTAAACATGATGTAAGTCTTCATTTTGTTGTCAAGAAGACCAAATAAACAAAGCCTTTATATTTCTGTTTCATATTAAACCCCTTCATTATCATTATATTATAATAGCTTCCTACTGTGGTATTCGAAATTAAGTTTTAATTTTTCGAATAAAACTCTAACTGTGAGCAAACAAAATAACCTGTGAAATTCTTGTTAAAAAATATTGATTTTTGACTGAGTAGGGTGGAGTAACCACTTATCGCCACTTTTAGGAAAAAGTGAAATTAAGTGTATTATAACTTTTAACCCCTTATAATCAGATAACTCAAAGTTGACACAAAGTTACTTAGATATATTGGCTCTACACTCGTCAAAACAAAAGTTCTACAATTTCACGCGGGAGTACTTAAAAAACTTATTTTTATTAACAATGCAAAAACAACCAATTTCTTCGCCACTTTTTACCACTTTTCGCCAGTTCTGTAACCACTTCTCACCACCCATTTGGAAACGTTCAAACTCGATTATTTTGGGCAATATTATGCAAAGAATACATTCAGCATTTCTTTTTCCTCATGATCACCTTAATATTATCTCAATTTTTAATCTCAATTTAACATTATTTAATCTTGGCTTCTAGGACGTGTTATTACTCACATCAAATTATTTTTCTTCACTTTTATTTGAGAAATCAAATTATTAGAATGTTGCAGAAAGTAAACAAAGCAGATTTGATAACTGAGAATCATTGAAGTGAAGTTAGCGTCGCCTATTGAAAAGCAATGGCGACAGGTGGTGAATCAATTTTAGAATATTACTGCTTTCCGCCATAGCTCATTTTTACATAAAAATAATATAAAATGAAACATTAACTAACTAAATATAAATTTTATGTATTCATCGAATGTAATTAAATGTTCAATAGACAAATTATTTATTCAAAATCGGAAATTATGTTCGATAAAAGTCTCATGACACTTACTATATTTGGTAAGAAATATTGGATTCAATGCACTTGCTTAGAATATTCCTCTAAAAAATGCTTAAACATTTAAATTCAAAACAAAAAATTAGTGTTTTTGGACTATAAGTAACAACAGTATAGATACAAATCGCTAATTTATTTCACAAATAATGGAAAAAATACGATTTCAATATAAGTGGCGAAAAGTGAGGCACTGGCGACAAGTGGTGATTCCACCCTGATTGCAAAAAGATGGAGACCATGCGAAGATTAACGTTGACGAAAATCTCATGAATCCAAATGCGAGTTAAGCTAAAATCGGGAAATTGACCGGGAAGTGTTCCGCTCCCCTACCCGGAAGTTTATATTTCGGTTCAAAGAACTAAGGATTGTTGCTCAGAAGCCAGGAGGAAGTAGAAGAAAGCCTGAGATACAGGATTCAGGATTTTGACAAAAAAGATAGGAATACCTTGAAACTTAATTCATAAAATCAAGGGGAGGAATAGTTTCATAACCTAGTAAGCCGAAGCTGCGCTCCATCGGACCGATAAACAGCGTCAAGGAGCTAAAACAAAGTCGCGGAAACCCAATGATCATCTTTTCAAAAAAATTCTACAGCTGTGCGAAAGACATTCAACCCGTCCTTCACTCCGGAAGATTGAGAAACATTGGGGAATTTTGAAGACAAATCTTAGGAAAACTTGCCAGATTTAGAGAGGAACAGGAAGAAAGCCGTCCCAGACCATATGGAAACGGGCTTATCAAGTCCATAATGAAGGGAATTAAGAAGAAGATGGGAGAATTCGGCGAGAAGCCGTTGGATTAAAAACAAACCATAATCCTATAAAAATCAAAATAAAATTATCATTAAAAAAATACATTTGTTTTTTTTTCATATTATGTATACTGTGGTTAAGATGTGGGAGCAATTTTTCAATGACCAAAATTTATCGCATACACGCTTTAGATGACATTTTCGTAGGAAATTTATTCCTATACAACTTTGTAGAACGGCGTTTTCTCTATCTGAACGAGAAAAGTGCTTCTCAAATTATTTTCCAAAAGCTATTTCTGGCTAGAAAATTCTATTCAACCATTCTGAAAAGGCAAAAATGGCGAATTGAGCGAGATGAATTTGACGAAATCTGGCGAAAAAGTTGCCGAGTAAATGTCACTAAAGTTCAGGACAAAAATAATACAGAAAAATAATAGAAAGAAGTGTTTGGTTTTCTTTTTATACTAATATCTTAGATTCAGATATACATTGGCCTGTGCGTATTAATTATTGTTTTCGAATCTTCATTACCATTACTGCCTATAACAATAAGCGGCGACATATGGCAATGACGTTTCTTTTCGCTATGAGGCATCAGAAATTGTTTCGGTTTTTGTTACTTTTTGCCCCATAGCTTTTATTACTTTTTACCCCAAGTAGTCATTTTCAATAAATTGATTTCTGGAGAAAAGAATCTTTGGAAAATGCTAAAACAGATATCGGCTTCGTATTCAAAGAATGCAAATCATAAAAGAATATTCCATGAGTGCGTCAAGTTTGGAAAGAAAGTAGATAAAAATTAATATCTGCTGTAAGAAAAATATTTCAAAAATTCTAAATTCCTTGTTCGAGTTCTAAGAAACTTACGACATTGAAGAAAGTCTATGGAAAATTTTTAAGCCACTGTCTTTTTCATCTTGGAAGATATTGAATTTTGAAATATTCGACTTGTGACTTTTTGCCCCAGTCTCCACTAAGTTTTCTTCAAGTCGAAAGAGAATCTAAGTCATAAGGAATTTATCCAGGACAAGAGAAGAAACAAGTGGAAATTTTATGAGTGGTAAAAACCTTATCTAATTTAGTACATTTGGTCTTTCGAGCCGGATGTGTAATATTTTAAAATTCATTTATATCTATCGTCTTTATCAGCAGGGAAAAACTTGTTTGATCTCATCAATATTACATAGCAGTAAACTAAGACCCATATCACTTACTTTAAGGTAAATTCTTACTAATTAAGACAACTAAAATGAAATAAAATATTAGAAATGTATACATCCGATGGATTTGTTTCCGACATATATAATTTGAGAAGAATATTTTCTATTTTGCTCTGGAGGTTATTTAATGATATTAAGACGGCGGTGGACATGGTCATTACATTGCGCTTTTTAAGTTATTTTTGATAGATATTTAGAATCTCAATTCTTGTATTTAACTAAATCTTGTTTTATAATTTAGGGGATTGTGTCTTACCGCAGTCTTTATGATTAACCTTGCACAGCATATTGCAATGCGTTACGAACAATGCGATTTAAATTGAGACAAAAATAATACTGAAATAAATGCAAAAGAGTATTTACCATGATAATCTCTGTGGTATTTAGCCTCTAATGTGTATTAAGCGTGGAAAATATTGCTTTTATCACAGGTAGCTAATCTAACGAGGAAGCTCAACTCAAAGCAAATCTCACTCGATCCTCTTGTATAATTTTACGAGCAAATATGTGAGTACTGGAGGTTTTTGCTGACCAAAGACGGGGGCCTCTGACAAGAAGAACACCACAGTTGCTGATTCACCGAAGCAGATTGTGTCTATTTAACAGGGATTTCAAATTAACCAAAAATCACGATTAACATTGCAAGTTGCAGGCTATTCTAGTTCATTTTCTCGTTCAAATAGTACCCGCAGATGCACAAATCATCGAAGCGTTTTGCCTTATCAGGTAAATTGCCTAAGATATGAAATTGAGGAGGGAAAAAACAATTTGGGTTGGTTGTACAAGAATAAATAAAATTCAGAAATAAAAGTTTTGCACAATAGCAAATGACCTTTGTTGAAACTATTTCGCTAAGAGAAGACAAATAAAGAGTTTAATTAGTATCATTGACTTTTATTGAAAATTTTATAGTCTTTTATAATGATTTTTCAGTCTGCAACAGATGACATAATAATAATTCTGCAAATCAATCATCATTAGAACACAAAAGACAAATCATTCAATTTAGTCTCTTCTCATAATTATTTTTTAATGTTTTATCATTATTTACAAAACCTTCTGCACAATAATTTATAATTAATTAGAACACATCCTAATATAGGCTTAGAAGAATTCAGTGGTTTTTACACTATCACTTATTGTAATTAATAAATAATGTTTGTGGAAGAAATACAAGAATATCATTACAATATAAATTATAATAAGAGGATGAGGGGGAGGATTGGATGAGTTTTTAGAGCCAAATACTGAAAGAATGCATTAGAGATAGTTCCACAAGATCTTCACAAGAATCGATATCGGGTGTAAGGAAACTGTCGTGGGAAGCCAAAGAATGGCCCTGAAAGAAATATACAAGTCTTCTTAGAAGTTTTATTTACGCTTTGCCTATTTCTAAGTGGTGCATTAAATTGGATTTTGTGGAATGCAATCTTACCTAAAGAAGTTTTATTTACATAACAGACAGTTTATGTACAAAAAGCAGCATTGTTGAGGTAAGATGGAAGATTATTTACATGTTTTTAGATAATACACATCTTAGAAGCCAGAAGAACACAAATTACCTTTAAAACAAATTGTTAATTGATGTCTGAGCCAATTCTCACACTTTTCCTTAATTCAAAAGTCCAGTCACTTTAAAAAGCTTTTTTTTATCGCTTTTTGGGATTGCTTTATGTTGCTCTAACTCAATCAGAAAGCTATGTAAATAATCCACTAATTTCCAAATCGAATTAGGGGGAGAATACAGGGAGTTCCGGTTTAAGTGAAAACGGACTAAAAGAATTTGATATGAATTGCCTACTATTACTGTGTTATCACATTTGCACTTTAAAATTTTAATATGATTCACATTAATTGCCACTTGGTGAGAGTCTAAATGTGTAATTTGTGTGTTTGAATCATTTTATATTCAAAATTTGATCTATTTGTTGATAAAAAGGTAGACTTGGCCTGCAAAATTTGATATAAATTGATTTATAGCATTAATGCGAAAAATTAATGCGATTTTAAACTTATTTTTGCAGGCCAAGTCCACTTCTTTATCAATAAATAGAAAAATCCCAAATATTAAGTGACTCAAAGACACAAATAACATATTTGGACGCTCACAAGCGACAATTAATGTGAATCACATTAAAATTTTAATGTGCAAGTGTGATAACGCCGTTAGGACGTGTACACTGGCGCCGAAAATGTCTTGCATACATCACGGCGTTATCGTAAGTTACTCCAAAGATATCTCCTGTAGGTATGCAATTTTACTATGTCACTGGAGTTAATTCGCGGGTTTTTTCGGTCCCAAAAAATTCTTTCAAAGCGGGACTCCCTGTATTTTTAGAACATTTTGAAATTCTAAAGATCTGAAGCAATCATACCTAGCCATTTGTTTGAATGTACAACTTCTAGGATTCAAAAGGGGGGAGATAGCGATTTTGAGTATTTAGGGAACCCCCTACATATTCATGCTAGGAAACATTAGCCGTACTCACTATGGCGCTGTTATCTTGTAATATCGTTATTTCGTTATCTCGTTATGTTCTCGTAATGTATTTTATAAATGAAAAATTATAACAAGATAACAGATTACGGAGATTACGAGATAACAACGCCATAGTGAGTACGGCTATTAATTAAGTTATCTTAGTTCATGTAAATAAGTTCAATTAAAAAATAGGGAAAAAACATATTTCAAAGCTGCCCCAAAACTTCCCCCTTCTTTGCACTACTGATTTTTTTAGATATGAGAAATAGGAAGATAAAACTACCTCTGGTTGCGTCAGGGTTGTTTATCCTTCCAGGACAGGAAAAACACGGATATTTTTACCAAAGCTTTCGGCGCTACAACGCCTGTCCTGGAAGGATAAACAACCCTGACGCAACTGAAGTCCTATTTCTTTATTATGTTCCTATTTCCCATATCATTTCTCACGTCAGAACTTCTATAATAACGATTTTTTTAATTCTTGTATCCACTTTCATGTTAAATTTTAAGGGGAAGCATAGATCCCTGCCCTTGAAAAAATAGGCCACGCCTCTAATACGTTTAAGTACAAAAAAACTTGTTCTTTACGCATGTTCCTTTCAATCAAAAAGTATTAAAAAAATTTATCTTTTCCCGAACATATCTGTTAATACAATAATTTTCTCTAATTTGCAATAAATTTCCCATCTCGTGTTTTGACAATTTTCTGTTTTCAGGTAGTAAAAGTGAAGGCGTGGTCTATTATTTATGGAATATGTTTTGCAGACTAAATCAAATGTCAAATATTATCAAATCAAATATCAAATAATCAAAGTTTATTCAAATATTAAATCCTTTAATTAATTATGTTCAATTAATTATGGAAAATTAGAAAAATACGCACGAGTTACTTGAGACGAGGCGTGGCCTAAAAAACTTTATGGGCAGAGCTTATTTACAAATTCAAATACTGCGACAGAAAAATAATGAAAAGGCCAATACTAGGCAGTCAACTAAGTTGCATTCTTTACAAATGAATGGAGCTGGCGATTAATAGAGTGAGCAGACATGTCTAAAGCGCCTAACTAAAGGTACGTATATTTGATCGGATAGTTGTCTTTTGACAATTTTCAGTAACAATATTGACAGATATTGCAACTCCAAAAAATCCTAATAAAGATGTAAAGCACATCATTTGGTAAAAGATGCCTATAGCAAACATGCACCATCGAGAGAACTACCTGCGAAAATTTTAAATTCTTCAGAAATGATAGTTTTGATGCAGTGGACCGAAAGACCAAAAAATCATAGCGCCGATCTGTATGTTTTACTGGTTGAAAACGATAAAATTAGCTTCCGAAGACGTTAAACATGATTCGGCAAGGTGTTTTTAAGTGCTTACGAGCTATTGGAAAAATTGGTACCCAACGAGGTCTTCGAGAACCCACTTTCAAAAATTTGCTTCTTACGGTACAATAAAAGAAGTTTTCAGCATTGAATTGGCATAAGCGAAGAAAATGGATATGATTAGATCGATTAGAGTATTCAAAACCCAAAACCTTAGATCTGACAAATCATCAAAATCGGAAAGAAGACAATGCTGAGCATTAAGTGGGACTTCAGGGGAATCATGAATCATACTGAAACTGAGCAATACTGTGATGGACATCGATATCAATAACAATTGATCAGTTTGGACCATTCATTGCTGAAAAAAATTCTATAATCACTTATATGGTCCAAGAAAACATCAAAATACTGAATTGGGATATCCTACCGCCCCTTTGTATTCTCTAGATCCGGCCCCTTCTGATTACCATTTCTGAATCAACGGTTCCAAACCCAAATCCATGTTATCTTCGCGGTATATAATGCTGTCAGACAAATGTTAAAAATATGTTGCTAAGTAGCACCGATATTTTGAATAAATTATTTTTTGTATTTACTTGAAATTTTCCATATTTGATTGGTAAACAAAGAAAGCGCACTCGGATGAGGACCTAGTAAAATTCTGAAAAAAATAAAGTTCTACAAGTTTTGTGTCTCCTTAAATTATCGAAAAAACGATTTTTAGAATAACTGTACCAAATTTCGGTATAGACGCATGCAAGCACCAAAATCTTATGTTTAAAATATAATATTATATTTTCATTAAAAATTCAATTTTATGTTACTTCTTTTTAAGGAGTGTTGCTTGGAACCTTGTATGTAGTTTATCGTCTTTGTTTTCTCTAAAATCATCCTTATTACATTTCAAAAAGGATAAAAACTAACCTCTGGCTAAAGGTTTTTGAAGTTTATTAATTATTAATTATTAATTATTAAAGTTAATTTATGAGTTTGAAGCACTGAGAAAAAAAAGAGGGTGCGATTAACTTTTTTTCCTCATAACTTTAACACTTTTTAGGTGTAAAAATATATTAACATTTTTTAATGTTAATTTTACACCTTTTAAGGGTAAAATCAACATGAAAAAGGGTAACTTTAATCCCCAATACACCTAAAAAGGGTAATATTTACACCGTTTTCGGATCAATACCGCAGGGTAAAATTAACATTTCCGGAATGTTATTTTAACTTTTTCGGATTTCTCTCAGTGAGCCAACTCATAAATTGCTTCCAAACTCAGCTTACACTTCGAGTAACAAAAAAACTTTTTAGATGGAAATCTAGAATAGTTATCCCTCTTTACAAGGCACAGAGTCCTGTGTACAAAGCGCATCTCAATTGTGACATATATCGTGTAACACTCACGAGTACAGAAAAGTTTCCATACGAATCTGTATGTGAATGTGAGAAAGTGGTTTCAACTTTGAAATTCACTTTCCAGGGGGTAGGATAGACATAGCTTTGGGTAATATTTCGATTACCTTCACTGAGAGAAATCCGAAAAAGTTAAAATAATATTCCGGAAATGTTTATTTTACCCTGCAGTATTGATCCGAAATCTGTGTAATATTATGCTTTTTAGGTGTATTAGGGGTTAAAGTAACCCTTTTTCATGTTAATTTTACCCTTAAAAAAAGTGTAAAATTAACATTAAAAAATGTTGGATATATTTTTACACCTAAAAAGTGTTAAAGTTATGAGCAAAAAAAGATGATCACACCCCCATTTTTTTTCTCAGTGTTGATTCTCATAATTTACCGGAATTCTTCTAAAGTCATTTTCGCTTCATCTCATTCATAGAAGCGATATTTTTTGTTTCTTTTTTTGTATTATATAATTTTTAAAGTATGCAAAAAATCATGGAAATTTGAGGAACGAAAAAAGTGGCCGAAATTGCAAACTGACCGAAATTTGATACAGTTACCTTATGATTTTTTTTTAATTGAAACGGTCAGAGCATTAAGGGGCCTATCGTATATGCAATTCCCTAGTAAAATAGCTCACTCTTGCCCTGAGTAACACATTTTTTTTAATTGGATGTAGAACTGGCGTAATATGTATCGATAGAAGATTCTCCGGTGATGGCCAGTGGATTTGAAGTGACTTCACAAAGAAAAACACTTGTTCAATCTTGTCCAGAGCTTTCCTTGTAGCCACTGAAGAAGGTCCATATCCAGGACCGAAAGCTCTGGGCAAGATTGAAAAAGTGTTTTTCTTTGTGAAGTGACTTCAAATCCACTGGCCATCATCGGAGAGTCTTCTATCGACACAAGTGTTTTAAGTTTTTTTTACAGTACCAGCGCCTCAGTCCCATCAATATTAACCAATTTGGACAAAATAGGATTTACTTGAAATGATTTTAAATTCTCAATTAAACTTGCTTAAAGTGAGTCACGTTTAACTATTTTTTTCATTGATTTTGTTTAATTAGATTCGTGAATTTTAATTATAATGTATCTCTTTGAGCTTATTTTCAGGATATAAAGCTTTCAACTAACAAGTTCAAGCTTCTTGCGAAGTCTTTTCGATTTCACCACTCCCCCTTTGTCAATCAACTTCACAAATGAATCACACGCCATCGGAATCAGTTCAGCAATCAGCAATCAAACCATCAAGCATTTTCACACCAATTTTACACAGTTAACATATCAATGTTAAGATCCCATCAATCCAGTCAATTAAACAACAATTTCTCGCGGTCAAATTCAATATCTCCAATGTATCGTTGCTTTTTAATTGCAATTTTCTTGCAAATTATACCCCTTATTCACACACTTTATTATTTAAAAAACCATTTTATTGGTCGTATATGCCATTTTATATACAGAATTTCTGCAATACCGTCCCCCATGTTAAGCAAGAAACATCCATTTGTGCAAAAATCTTGATGAGTGCACCAATTTGCCGAGATGATGAACTTGTGCAAGAAAATGATGTTTTGGACAATATTTATGCATAATATATACAACAAGTTTATCCACATGTTAAAAAGGTTTTCATTTATTTACATTTTATACACAAATAAATAAAATTGTACACTTATTTGTAATTAAATATTTCTTACATCAGATTAACATAATTCAACCACATTCATTCAACAATTCCCATTCATCCATGGCGGTTCACGATTTTTTTCTCTTTCTCTCTTATGCTAGTTTTTTTTCTTCTTCTTTTTGCAAAATAAAAAGTTATTATGCAATAGAGATTACACTTAGCGATAAATTCCATCACTCTGTACAGAAAATTTACAATTAATTAGAAACAATTTATCGGGATTTGCTGGTTAAGGGGACACTCAAAATAGTTGCTTACTTTGGGGCGTCTGCGGTGGTACAAATCCATAGCCAGAGGCACCAACTATGACCCCACTGGACTCCACGGGAGCATTGGCTGGAGAGGGTGGGAAGACAACAGGGCCTAAGGGAAGAGGGATTCAAAGGAAAGTTTTGTCAAAGGGACATTACCCAAAATCGGATGATTCTTGTATTTCCTCCAACAAAAAAATCAATCATGGAAATTTTCTCTCAAAATGCATTTAAGGAAGTTGCGAAATGTTCTGAATTTGCTAACATTATGACAGTGATTTGCAAGAAAAATTTGAAAAATGAAAATATAATTTAGTGTGACTTGTATGTACAGATGCTTGCAGTCATATGATTAATGTTTAGCTCAAAGAACATAAATAGTTTACATTTATTATTTCCTATGTTGTCTCGAAGGGGTTCTAAAATGTCTAAATGGAGTGCCATGACCCTATTACACTCAAAGAAATCGCAAAAAAAATTGTTTGGTACACGATGTAAAAATATTAGAACAAATTCAAAATGTTGTAAGCCCACGAAAAAAAGTGTTTTACAACACCAAACAAGTGATAAAACTAATTGAAGCATTGCATCATAAGATCTTGACACCATATTGAGAGATCTCAAAGCAGGATGCAATAATTTTAGAGATGAAAACAATTTGAGTTTTTCAAATCTACAACAAAAAATGCGCTCAGTCGTGCTTTCGGCAATGGACAACAAAAAACAAAAGATTTGTAAAACGAAAGTCTGTTGCAGTTGAATTATGTAAGAAATGCCCTCGACCTTACGGAATAAATGATGAGCATTATTACAAGATAGTCTGCTGTTTGCATATTACATTTTTTTTCTGCTATCCCAAGAAATATTTGATGAATATAGTTTCTCTACTTCGATCCTTTACTAGTAGATCATTGAGACATATTTCATAAAAAGTATTAAATTCTGATACAGTACGACCCCGATATAGAATCAAACCCCTAAAAATTTTAAACACCGCGAAAAATTATGTAAAATTCCAGGGTTATTGTCAAACTTTTAAATTATTTTTGTTAAGTAAGAACCTGAGACAATTTCTAACGAAAGAAATAGTAAGTACAACAATTAATAACTTAGAATATTGCAGATACACATGAATTAAATGCCTTTACTCTATTAGAGTCGTACTGTTATTTTAAAGAATCCTCTTAAAAATTTTTTGATGGATCGCCGAGGTACATTTTTAAATCAAATTGATCCAAATTTTTGTGATTAAGATTCATGTGCAATATTCTGAGCAGAAATTGTTTATATATGTTACGTCTGAGATACAGACAGAGTAGCCCTATGCCTCAAACATACTAATCCCAAAGAAAATTGCCTCAATAGCTTGCATTTACCGTCTGAAACGTAACTGAAATTTTAAGAAAGGGCCTATGAGTGAAATCCACAAGGAACATATAGAGAAAAAATTAAATTGTCCGAAGCTTGAGCCGTCCGAAGGTACCGCGCTTTCGCCTACTCTTGAAGCGTTCTATCTACTTTATGCCTTATGGCTTTCTCTCCCGAAATATAGCCGTAACTGAAGATCTTATTTAAAAGGATTAAATTGATAAAAATTTTAAAAGTCTTACTGCATGGAATCCTTTACTTATATTACTAAAATAGTTCTGTAAAGAAGGATCAACTCTATTCAAGAACTTTGATGCAAAACATCTCTTTGGGTTTTATTCTTATGGAAGGATCTCCAGTAAACATACAAATCTTACTAGTAGAATATTTACGATAGATATTTTATAGATTAAAATCAAAAATAACACAGCGTAAATTAAAAAAAAAAGAACGAGAGAAAAATATGCCATTTCTTTCGAATTTTATTTAAGAGTTTATGTGGATTACAAAGACTAGAAAACAGCTATTTTTTAATTACGTTTTTCAGCATAATAAAAAGAAATTATTTCAAGCTCTTAAACACATTAAAGTATAACATTTAAACTATATTTTCTGAAATCTACATTTGAAAAAAATATAGAAATTCAGCCGTTTGGACTAGATTTTCGAATACCTTTAACACTAAACCTACCAAAACCCGGTCAAATTGACCGGTATTGAAAGAAATAGATTATCAAAGACTACACTATCGCCTCCTTTTAGTCTTGGATGTTGTCTTGGATGTAGTATAAAATCAGAAAAATGTTCTGCAGAGAACATTTGTCTTTGAGAACATTTGTATTTCTTTGCTCATCAAATACAGCACCCTGAAAAGTGCCAATTTTTTTTTCCTTGTTAAAACGCCCTAACATACATGTTATCAGAACATTCCAGGTGGCTACACGGTAAAAACTCTTGGACATGGACACTGACCAAAATATTGGAACAAGTTTTCCTTGGAACAATTTTTTTGGAATAAATTTGTACCTAGAGAAGATATTTGTTTGTTCCAAAAAGTTTTCTTCACAGTTTCGTTACAAAATAAAGTTACAATTTTGTTAGAGTTTTCTTTTGGAACCGTTTTTATACAGTGGAATATCTACAAATTTGAGTTGATTTCGTTTTATACAAATTTGTCCTGAAAGTTGGAATAGAATTTATTGCACTCGGCTGTTTTGTTCTTGGATAACGTTTTCCAATACCGGTCATTTGGACCGGGTATGGTAGGTAGAGCATATGAAAAAAATTCTACAAAAAGACAAAAAAAATTAAAAGCAAACACTAAAATATATATCAGATGGACATAAGGTAAAGTACCCTCACTCGACCGGGTTCCTCCATTCGACCGGTGGTGGGTCAATTTTTGAATGTTTCATGGTCAATTTCGTCAATTTCTATGAATTTGTCACTGGTTCGTATTATTCATGGAATAATTGACCTATTTATGTTAGATCATACGCTAAATGTTATAGCAAATATAAATAAATTGAATAAATAAATCTACCAGTCGAAAGAGGACACTTTACCTTATTATGAAAAGTCATGCATTTATATAGTAGCATTTGAACGTTTAATAACGTTTAATAACGTTAAACGGTACAATGTCACCATCAAACTTCTTGAATTTCTTAAAATATCTGCTAATAGGAAATACTCCCTCCGTTCCGAAATAAGTCGTACGTTTGGCGAAAAATTAGGGATTAAGGAATGGTTTCAGAGAATGTTTTTGTTATTTGCAAATATCTTGTGTATGAACTATCCTCCATGTTCAGGGATAATATCGGGATCCTATTACGATGGTAAGTTGAGGAATTTATAAGGTGAAGTTGTCCATTTTTCGCGTTTTTTTCAAAGAGCTCCGGTAGGTAGTTAATTACTACATAATGGACTGTGATTAACATTACAGGCTAGAATTTGTTCTAAATTTTTAGTATGCACAAGTAGAACTCAACAGTTATTACCGATATGACATTTTTTATATCTCAAATTTTGCAAAATAAGCAATAAAAAGAACATCCTTTTTTATGTGTTGGCATATCTGGATGCAAAATGGTGAGAGATAGGGACTTGGGACCTTCGGCGGACCCCCCATAAGTTGACCCTGGGACCATTTATATGTTTCTCTAAAACATATCCAGAATTGAAGAAAAAATCGCACGACGTGTTTTCGAGCAATCCCAAAAAACATGATTTTGGAGGGGAAGGGAAGGAGTGGGGGCAAAATAAAGGACATATTACTGGTCCCAGGGTCAACTTGTGGGGGGGTCCCCCGAAGGTCCAAAGTCTGTATCTCTCACCATTCTACACCTATTTTAGATTGAAAATAAAACGCCAAAAATAAGATGTTTTTAAGACATTTGTTCCTCATCTTATCATGAAGACTGGACCCCAATTTTAGTTCAGGACATTAGCAATAGTTCCTTATAAGAGATAATTGTTGATACACAAAACATTTACCAACAAACTTTCCCTTAATCCCAATTTTTCCCAAACGTATGACTTATTTCGGAACAAGAATTTTTCCCAAACGTACGACTTATTTCGGAACGGAGGGAGTATTTAGTTTTTAAACTTCAAAAGAATTTACTTCAAAAATCGTAGCTACCGCAAAGTAAGTTTTGTCAAAAAATTGCTTCCAAAAATCAGGTCCCAATAGACGGCTGAATTTTTGAAATTTTTGAAATTTCAGAAAACCTAGTTTATATATTGTACTTTCATATGCTTAAGTGCTTGAATTAAAATTAATATTTCATTATGTTGAAGAAAATATTTTTAGAAAAATGTATTATGCTGTTTTTTAGTCTTCTAGACCCACGTAACCCCTTAAGGATCAAACCTACCTTTATTTTCGAATAATACCAAAAAGTCCTTTCCCTGTATATCGTATTTAAAAAAACGCTATTATAACAAATTAAAATCCTTTTGTTCTTGCCCCGGAGACTGGAAATACCATTAAAACGGCGAGAAACGTATTAGGCGTAGAGGAATCAAGTGAAGTGACAATAAATTGAATTGAAGTTCTTTGTCAATCTTTTCTTATTTTTTAAAGCTACAGTTCAGAAGATGAGATTAGTCTTAAAAAGAACTTCTGTTTTTCTTAGTAGGGGAAAGTGCCCATGCTTGATACCATTGGAAGCTTCGTAATGACTAAATTTTTCCTACGTTTCTCAATAAACCTGACTCCGCAATATATTTTAAAAACTGGCCACTTTCCCATAGTTTTTAAAATATGGTTGAGATGAGTCACATATATATTGTGAAACATAGAAAATTTAGTCATTACGAAGCTTCCAATGGTATCAAGCATGGGCACTTTCCCCTTATAATTCCTCATTCCTTACGAAATTTTATTTTAATGGGAATAGTAGGAAGTAGGATACCTTTGAAATAAGGTACTTCTGAAATTGGGCGTTTTTCTTCTATTTTTAAAAGGGATTTAGGGTTATCATAATTTAAATTCAGCTTCACAATTGATTTTCCGAGCTAAATTAAATAATGGTAAAGCCCAGTTTCGTTTAAAAATAGCAGAAGAAAGCCTAGTTTCCAAAGGTACCTCAATACATGGGTGCCCCACTTCCCCCTAAGTTCTGAACTTGAGAAAGAATTTAATCCGATATCCTCATGTTTTTTCTGCCAAAAATTCACAATGTATTACGAAATTGCAGTAAGGCATTTTTTTCGATAAATCAGATAAATCATTATATCAAGAGATTGTGGTAAAGACGGTAAAGAGATTCAATCTCAACTGGTAAATCCAATTATCAGAATTTGCGTGAGAATTGCAAAACTTTTTTGCCAATTTTTGCAGACTTTCGGGTCACAAGTTTTGACCGGCAATCTTTCGTCATTCAATGTCCCAATTTGTGGCCAAATGCCCAAAGTGTCGCGTGTTACTTTTGATGTTAACTTGAAGTATATACCGAAAGCACAATGACAGTGGGTTCTACCTCAATGACTGACTAAATGAGATGTCAATGCTTTTCCTCCATGCGACTTCATGACGATCATTAAATATTTCATAATGAATTTAATTATAATTTTCTCCCCTCGAATCACTGTTATTCGTGAGAAGGAAATGAGGTCATTTTCCATAAGACACTTTTATGCAATAGCCCAGTATTTTTTTTGTTTTTTGGAAAAATTTTCACTAATGGTAAATATTGATAAAAGATAGTAATGAATAAAGGAAAATATATATATATAAATGTATCTTCGCTCACCAAGGTCCAAACTACAAATGGGAGTTCAATGTGGGATGGTATCACTAAATGGTCAGGAATGATTGATGAGTAAAATGTTAATTACCAGTACCTCTATCCTGTCGTGGGTCCCTAACACTACTACCCGTCTGTCCGAATTGACTGAAGGCGGATGGTCCACCAAAGTCACCGGAAAGGGCATTGTAGCCAAAGTTGAAGCGATCGCCACCAAAATATTGGGCCATCACGAGACTGCTGGACACACAGATGGAGAAACAAACTAAGAACTGCAAGAGACATAATTTTCAAATGGCAAAAATAACAATTACCCATTCGTTATGCAAAAGAACTATGCTCGAGGTGGGGTGGAGAGGATAGAAGAGAGAATATAAAAAAAAAGCTTGAGGAAAATTACAAAACTATCGCTTTTCAAAATTACTGTGCAATTAATTTCTCAATGGAGGAAAGATGTTGGTGCAAAAAAGATCTCTTTCTGCATATACACCAGAGAGTGAATTGTGTCAAAAAGTTGTTCAGGAGCTTTTCTCTATAACTTTACAAGCACACTGCACTTTCATTTGAATACACTGGGACTGAGATAAGTGGGGTATCCTATTGAAAAAGCACCTTCTTGTATTTATGGTATGACTCAAAAAATAAATAAACTTCAATTTTGCTGTTATAAAATCATAAAACAAACTAAACATTACTTCATATAATTCTGCCTCAGTTCAGCAGCTCTTTTCACTTTGCCATGCAATTGCCGTGTGCCTAGTTAATTAGGCTTCTCTCTCACTCAAGATTTTCAATACTTCAAATTCACTTATTTACTCTATTAAAATGCACCATGTGAGCTTTTATATTGAAGAGATAGAAGAACCGTCACGTGTGGAATGTTTACTTTACATCCATCGATCTTATTTTATACAGAGATGAAGGAATTTATATGGAAAATAATATTAATCTAATGCCCAACGCACAATAAATATTATTTGTAAACATTTTTTCAAAATTTTCTGTAAGAATGAGCGAGATGACTAGATCTAGATTTCATTCATTCTCATTGAAATGTCAAAAACATGTTTACTAAACAAAAGTTATTGTGAGTTGGGCATAATGCCTAACAGAGCACACAATAACTTTTGTTCGTAAACATGTTTTCAAAATTGCCTATGAGAGCGAAAGAGATGACTAGATTTAAATATCATTCACTCACATTAAAATTGTGAAAAACGTGTTGAAAAATCAAAAGTTATTGTGCGTTGGGCATAATGCCTAGCAGAGCACACAATAACTTTTGTTCGAAAACATGTTTTCAAAATTTCCTATGAGAGTGAATGAAATCTAGATCCTGTCATCTCACTCTCTCTCTCATAGGAAATTTTGAAAACATGTTTACAAACAAAAGTTATTGCGCGTTGAGCATAATGAACAGCGCACAATAAATACTGTTTTGTAAATATATTTATGACATTTCAATGAGAGTGAGTGAGATCTAGATCTAGTCATATTGCTCACTCTTATGGGAAATTTTGAAAACATATTTACAAACAAAGTTATTGTGTATTGAGCATAATGACCCCAGAACACAATAATGATCAACGCACAATAACTTTTGTTTATAAATATGTTTTCAAAATTTCCTATGAGAGAAAACGAGATAACTAGATTTCTGTTTTATTCACTCTCATTGAAATGTCAAAAAAATGTTTACAAAACAAAATTTATTGTGCGTTGGTCATAACTCTTGTTTGTAAACATGTTTTCAAAATTTCCCATGAGAATAAACTAGATGACTAGATATAGATCTCACTCACTCTCATTGAAATGTCAAAAATATGTTTACTAAACAAAAGTTATTGTGCGTTGGGCATAAATCTAATGCCCAACGCACAATAAGTATTGCTTGTAAATATGTTTCCAAATTGTCTATGACTAGATTAAGATCTCAGTCACTCACATTAAAATTGTCAAAAACGTGTTTAGAACACAACAGTTACTATGCATATTGGTGTTCGCACAATAACTTTTGTTTTGTAAACATATTTTTAAAACTTTTTATGAGAGTAAGCAAGAATGACTACATCTAGATCTCACTAACTGAAATGTCAAAAACATGTTTACAAAACGAAGATTATTGTAAGTTGGAAATAACCCGAATTTCACTCTTTCTAAAACGTGTTTAAGAACTGCAAGGGGAGGTTTTGAAAATTCGGATAAGCAAAGTTTAACAGAACTTAAAATTTTCTAATGTTTTTGAATGAATTTTGCCCATAGTTCTTTTCAAGAAATGTGAGGTATACAACTAGCTAATAAATATATCGATAGCTCAGAGTAAAGCGGTCTTCAGACTAGAGGTTTAGCCCAGTTCCCAAAGGTCTGAAAATCCTGAATACCGAGCAATTTTATTGCTTTTTGAGAATCAATTGTAACAATGACTTTGTAACAAATAACATACAGTCTGTGAAAGGACGTTTCCATCGTTTAGTCCTGGAGACTGGAAGCAACGCTAAGACGGCGATGGACGCATGGGAAGGGGGTAAAAAGACAAAATGAGATGAAAATAAATTGAATTGAAAAAAATTGAATTGAATCTATAGGTCTCTTATCTGTAATAATCCAATCCTAAGTTAAATTTTTCCAAAAAATCGTGATTGATAAAAAATTAGAGCAGATAAGCCGTTTGGCTAAGTCTTACATCTGAAGCCCGTATTACAAATAAGTCGCAAAAGGCAAATTTTAGAGAAGATCAATTTGAAGCTGAGATTTTGCATACTGAGTATAGAAGTTTTAAGATTAAAAACCTTTATAACTTTGAGAATAATTATCCTTCAGGTATAATATTCACAGAGAAGGTGAGGTTATAAAGGAATATCGAAAAACCGAATAAAACGAATTTTGTAAAAAATCGAGTTGTTCGACTTATATTCTGAGTCGTCGATATGTTACCAAGGATCAGATTCAAAGCAAAGTGCTACGAAACTTCCGAAAATTACAGTTCATAATGTCAAATAAGTCTAACACTTATTTTCAGCTCAAAATGAGTCATAAGTCGATAGAATATGAGATGTAACGAATTTAAAAATTGAGGTTATGTTCACAGGACTTAACCTTATTATTTAAGGTTCTTTGCGAATATTGTAACTACTATTTTCCTTGTTCAAATTTTCTTTAATCGCTTTATATTATCCGTTTCTCTTCAATTAAATACAAAATAGATAATATGTGACATTTGAAACAAAACTTATTTAAAAAAAGTGTTCCAGCTTTGCGGAGTGCTCGAACTCACGAGAAAGAGCTATCCGTGTATTATCTTTTCGCTTACTTTTTGGGTACATACCGCTTTACTACCGATTAAAATGATTGATAAATTTAAAAAGTCATTTCAAAATAAGAAATTGATTAAGAAAAGTAGGTTTTAGAATATTTTAGTATAAGTAGGAAGTTTACGAACAAATAAAAAGTAAATCCGAGAAGAGTAAATCATTTACGAGTAAGGGAAAGCGCGCTACCTTGGGACGACTCAAGCTTCGGACAATTTAATTTTTTCTCTATGTTCCTTATGAATTTCACCCATAGCTCTTTTCTGAAAATATAAGGCATTAGAGTAGCTTATTAAAATATAATAATATAATGAGCCAAAATCATTTATAACACATTGAAAAAAATGATTTGTGCGAATCATAAATCGTCCGAAGGTAACACACTTTCCCCTACTCATGACCGATTGTGACCGATCCAGTCGGGTTAGAAATTTCAAGATCTTTCAAAAAAATCCAAATTTAAGAAAATCGGTTGAAAAATAGGCCCTTCAATGTGATTAAACTTTGATGTTCGAAAATTCGATATCGAAATGGTTTTCGAGCATAGATGGCCAAGGACGAAATATTCGCCCTGGCTACCTCTAAAACATGTTAGAAAATTAAAGAAAATCGTAGGAGTCGTTTTCGAAATAAACCAAAAAACATGGTTTTAGAGGGGGTAGGGGAAAAAGAAGAAAGACTATCCTAGATAATGTTAACCTATGGGGTGTCGTCAAATGCCGGAAGTCGATATCTCGTACCGTTTGGCCTCTAGCCATGTTACAAGTTGAAAAAGTGGATTGTATAACTGCTCTCTCTTAGAGTTCGAGCAGTAAAATAACATTTGAGGTTATGTGCAAAATATATAAAAACTAATTTCTATATACGGAGGTGTATTCCAATCGAGCTGAAAATCAGGAAGATTGAGAAAATAGAAACTAAAGCGGTCTTTAAACTAGAAGTTTAGCCTCTCTCCCTGAAGACTGTTTAGCACGGCAAAAATTAAACTATTTGAAATTATATTTAAAGTAACTTAGTAACAGAACCGAATGGCTGACCAATATCCTAATTTATTATTTTTTTAGGTTATTTAACTTGAGATCAAATAGTCAAATTTAAAATTATAACCAACAAAAAAAAGAAATTGGGGTTACGTTCGAAGACTTTTAAGGATTGTGGTGAAGTTTTAGCTTCCGTGATTATTCGTTTTTTTAACAACACTGAATTAGTAAAACCAAAGCATAGAAAATTTAAGGTTAATGAAGACCTTTAAAATTTAAGGTTATGTTGAGATTTCGAAGAATCGTAAAGCTTTTATCACTATTCCGATGTTTCCGATAAAATAAAGAATTTCTAATAAACTTTAACATTATGAATATGTAATTCTTGTACGCTCAAAATAAGCAATATTTAACCAAAATCGTCTCTTATAAACTAAAACCAAATCTTTGAGGTTATGATTAATTTTCGCGGAAGTTTATTCTATTTTTCTCAATAACTATATTAAAATGTCCCGCAAAAAAATTAACAATAAACAATAGGAAGATATATCTTATTAAACAACAATATAAAAAAAGAGCAAGTACCGCTCCATAAGTTCAATCTCCATGACTTCTTAAGAGTGCAATATCTCAAAAGCGCCATATGGATAAAATCCTTACTCAATCACCCGGCGTCTCCATCTTACAATTGCATTTCTGAGATATGTAATTGCTGATGAGCTTACGGTGCAATTGCAATGTTGACACGATGACATAAATTGAATATCGCCAGAGACATAGATATTTTCATTTGAAATATGAAAATATGTGGCAATTCATCAGACAATTGGGTCGTCTCTTGCACTATTGCGTATCAGTTTGTTATGGTAAAATAAATTTTCCTACTGACTTGTCAGCATAAACATGATGGTAAAAATGTAACGGATTTCCTCGCAAAGACAATGTTAACTGCTACTTCCTCCAAATCCCATTTACATACCATTATCTTAGGATGATTTGCCACCCAGAACAACATTTTTTTTTGCAAAAAACCTGTGCACAGATGCAAAAATATCTGACATACCATTCACACCTTTGTCTCACCGACAAAAAAATACCTAATATAAATATTTTACAAGACATTTTGTAAATAATTACGCGCTATTGCAACGTGATCAGACATATTTCTCTATTTCCTCACAACAATTTATGTGTTAATGACTTTGAAAATTGACGGTTAGAGTGAGAAATAAAAAAATAAACCACGTATAAATTGACTGCAATATTGAGAGTAGAAAAGTGGGCAAGATTATTATGTCTCTCTTAATCTTGTGCTACTAATTCACACTTTTTTTTTTCAACTCGCACATTTTTCCACTAAATTTCCTCACCGTGACATTCGAGGTAAAACAAGCTTCGATCAACGACACTTTACGCACTCAATCGAGGGTTCTCTCTTCCCATGAAATCTAATCAGTCGCGGTATTCATCTGAAATTTAATCATAAATTTTGCATTTCACGCTTGTTTATTGAAGAACAAATCCCACTAATTAGGATGTCCAAATTTATTTATTAATTTACAGGCTGCACACGGAGCTTTTGTAGTTTAAACCATCTTAAAAGACTAAACCTACCGACCGTTTTTGGTCATTTTTCGGTCAAATTACAAACCGCGGTAGGATAGGATACTCAACAAATTTGTCTTATAGAAAGGAACAAAAAATTAAAATTTAAACACTGAAAAATATTTTAAGAAATTCATGAATTTTGATTGTCACATTGTACCGCTTAAATATGTGTTAATTTAAAATCGGTCAATTTAACCGGGTCTTGGTAGGTTTATTTAGTGTTAACATGAACGGGTTGTAAATTTCACATATAAAATCCATGAGGCATTTTAATTTTCTCGATGTCAACGGAAAATCCAATACGACCTCTCGTATCGAATTAGATGCAAACTGTCCCATTTGTCCCAAAAAAATTCTAGGCGCACGAAAGGAAATTCCGGAGTAGCATTTGACATTCAATCTGACCTAATCTAATGGTTCTTAGTGGTAAAGCGACAGAAAACAAATTATTTTTGTGACCTGTTTCAACTTTCTCCAAAAAATTAAGATCTGAAAAAGCTAAAAAGAAAAGAGCAAGGATAAAAGCTTAGCTATTTTTTTCTAAATATTGCAAGAAAACAAGGTGATTCTAATTATGATATATACGTTAAGATATAAGCCCACAAGATTAGAATCAGATTTTGGGACAGTTCAATCTAAATCCAATGCAGCGATTTAAATGATCTCACTGAGATTTTGGGATTTTGGGACAATTTAACCTCAATCTAAGACAATCTAATCATAATGGAAAACTAATGAGGCCATATATACCGCCACAATAGAGATCGAGACAGAATTGTCAAAAAAAATCCTATTTGAACAGTTCAATCGCAATCTAATGCAGCAGTATAAATGGTCTCAGTGAGATCTTGGGACAATTTAACCTCAATCTAAGACAGTAATCTAAAAACGCTCTCATTAAACGAATCTCATAACAGAAACCCAATGAGGCCATTTATACCGCCACAATAGATTGATACTGAATTGTCCCAAAAATCCGATTTGAACAGTTTCATCTTGTTCAATCTCAATCATGCGGCAGTGTAAATATCCTCAATGCTTTCTTGTCATACTATTTGTTGAAAGTTTATTGAAAAGATATGCTGTCATTTCTACCTCCAAAGCCCTTAACTCTTATCATTCTGATCCCATGAAACAGTTGGCAATAACATTATGCAGTCATTTTTAATTAAAATTAAATCTATTGCAAATACGACCCGTCATTAGAATTTTCTACCGTTTTCCCGATAAAGTCGCTTATGATAAGTCGACGACAGCCGTATTCCAAGAGCATTTTAAGTGCAATATATAGCTGAATTGAAAAAAATGTGAAAATTTGTTAAATCGATAGCGAACAAAGGTTTAAGCAGTTTTACAAAACAAAAACCCAGATTCTATTTTTTCCTTTACTAAAAGAAAAAGAAATTACCGATTGATATTGTTTATAACATATAATAATTGAAATATAAAAAATATTTTTTTTCTTAAGACATACTGTGCTTCTAAATAATTTAATGACACATATTTTTCCTATTTTATGGCCTCTACACATTGGGAGCAATTCTTGTCAAAAATTGCTTTTTTGAAGGAAATTCCCTGCAGCGTTATAGAGGGAAACGTCAAATTTCTGTCAAAAACGCAATTTTTGACGAAAATTGTTCCCAATGTGTAGACGCCTTTAATGCCAAATTTAAATTATTAAAGTTAAAAACAGGTGTAAATAGCATCTGATGCCATTTGTAAGATCCATATCTAATATTGTTTTGCATTATTTTTTGACAGTTGACAGCACTATGTAGCCAGTTTCATTATTCATGTCAGAAATCGTCTAAAACAGATACAGTATAGTCTCTCAATTTGACATTTTTCATCTCGCAAATTCGAACGATATTTTCAAAACTAACGGAATTTATGTGAGATTAACCCATTCAGCCAATGTATTAGAAATACTTGAGGTAGTGTCCATATTCTGAAATTAGTTTCATACAGATTAATAGATGATTTTTTTGAAAAGAAAAAATGTATCTATTGTGGGGGCGCGGGGAGCCGCTCTCAAACACGCGTCTTAACCGTTACTGAATTTAAATTCTGTTCATTAATTCATCACAAGCTCTACTAATTTAGACAGGGACATGACATTTCCTATGTTCCCATATGTTTCTAGCGTGCCGAAAAAACTTTTGGGTTTATTATCTGTTTTCTGTCAGTGTAGAATAAATTAGCAAAAAATATAAATGCAAAATAAAAGCAAACTTAATATTGAATAAGCAACCGAAAACCCCAAATTGGCAACCTACGTAGTTTTGGAGATATCTCGTGAAATGTGTACGAAAACAGGGAAAAATTTGCACTAAAATTGGTCGCATTTTTCAGAGCTAATGTCACCCCCCTGGGTTTAGATAGAGTAACAATCCAAGTAAACACATTGGCAACCAGAATTCAAATCAGGAAAGATGATGAGGGCCAATTTTAACAAATTTGACGGGATTTTTGCATTACTTTCCGAGAAGCGAGAAAAGAACAATAAAATGTATTTCCATCTCAGTCAGGCTATTTTTCCCAAGTAATTAAAGGACTAAAGTAACGAAAAAAATTATTCACGACAACAATTCGAATACCAGTTGCCCAGGAATAAATTATCTAAAATCACTCAATTTGTGTATGATATATAATACCATGGTAAGAAATGGGTTAAATTGTACTTTGAATCAAATTCCCATAATTTCTCACAAATCTTCGTAGTGACGAACTTCTTTTTCATTTTATTCGCTCATAATGTAATGTAAATATTCAGGAAGTAGCACGGAAATATGATTTTCAATCCTACACAACATGAATTTTTTTACATAACCCCACAATTGGCATTTTGAATTCAACCGTCCGTCACGTTGTTTGAATTTGAGAGATTCAGATTTGAGAGACTATTGTACTAACAATCAACTAAGCATTTTGTTTAGGGGGAAGTGGGGCTATATTGAGCTGTGGGGCTAAATTGATATACAATTTTTTCGCATATTTCTAAAGGCAGCTGATCTTTATAATTGTTTTATTTGGATTCACAATTGTTTTGTCTATCTAAATTATATTACGTTAAGGCAAAGTTTCCTTTAGAAATATGAGAAAAAATCGAATATCAATGTAACCCCACAGCTCAATATAGCCCCACTTCCCCCTATACCAATTACGCAAATTGTGCAATCCAAAAAAATTCTAAACATGAACGTGTTTTGGCAACATACACTTGCTTCTTTTAACATGAAATAATAAAAAAAATACATGTAAAAAATCGAGTGTCTTTAAATTATTGAGCGCCACTGTACGCAATAACGTATGGAAATTTCTTATTGATCGATACATTAGGAAAGTTACAAAGTATTCACAAAAAAAATCGTTAATTTTGAACGTTCTGGTAGATGTTACCCCTTAAGATTTCTACTGATTTTGAAAAAAAAACAAAAATTATGTTTTCTTTTAAAAAACACAAACAAAATGGTTCAAGTTATAAATTCATTTGATATTCACTTGATAGTTTTTTCAAAGGTACGTAAAGAAGATCAAAAAACTTTTACTCCTCAGTAAAATTAATATTGTATTTGAAGAATTTGAAGTTAATATTTGAGTAAAACTAAATCCCTTTTCTCTTTTGAAATAAGTTTAAAAATTACAAAAATTAAAAAAAATGTTCAAAACATAGTTCTCCAATTTAACTTAGCGTTTTCATTGGTAAAATTACATCATTTTCCCCAAGATATCATAGTAGAGATAAAATGCTTGTTTTAATTGCACTTTTAGCACAACTATTTCTTCTTATCGTTAATCAACATGTACAGACAATATTTCACCTTCCTGAGATTTTGAATTAATTTTATTTAAAGCATCCGGTTTTAATGTATAATTTACTACGCAATTTTTGTATGATTCCAAGATGATAAATCTATTGAAATAATTCAGGAAAATATCCATTGAAATACGATATTCTGCGTGACCTAACTATGAGTAGTGCAGCATTTGGATCGGTCAAGTTAAAAAGTAGTTTAATAGTGAACATCTGGGTTCGTTGTTTGGCGTTGAAATCTTTCGTTTTTTTTTCGAATGTTTGCATCAATCTTTAGCATATCGCACTATTGATCACGATTTAGTTATTAATATCCCACTAACATGCTGACTAATGCAATTGACTGACGCATATGAACTTGAAGTAACAGTGCAATTATTTTAATTTCCTCGTAAAATAGCGGAATTGCAGTAAGTAATTGAGAATAAATTCTGAAATATACCATCCTTGACTTTCATATGTAAATCACTTAAATTAACAAATCGTACAACTTTTTGCAATAAAAGAACACCAAGAGGAGCTCCGTCAGAAGATAATGACGCGATCTGCATTGGTGTAATCGGAAGTAATTAAGTAACGAGTTTGGCTAACTTCAACCTCAATGGAGGATTTTTATGTAATCTCTGACTCTACAAGAGTCCATCTACTGAATTTATTCGTGCATAAGATCGCATTAGTTGTAATTTTTTTCTTTTCGCTCTCTTCAAGTATGTTGTGTTTGCGATTCTTTCTGATTACGCGGATTTTTTTTCTTGTTAAATTTAGAAAACAAAAAAAATCGTTGATCAAGTAACAATGCTAAAGCTGAAAGCTCTTATTAATGGGCCTCACACTCGTAAATTGCCATATCGATCAAATGTTTAATACTGCAATTCACGTAACACTTTGTGCACAATTTTTGAGGAGTATTATTGCCACTACACTCTTGGAGAATTTATTGTGGCCTTTTTGGATTTAAAATTGCTGGACTTAATGCTGGGGAGTTAGAGATTGATAATGAAGTTCACTCTCTGGACAGCATAAGTATTACAAAATTGCCATTTTATCCCATCTCTCTTTGGTTATAAACTTTCTCGGCAACATTATAGCTCACACCAAGCACTTGAAGATGGTCTTAAATAATTTAAATGTAAATTGCGCTAATAAACTGCAAGATACTAAAGCACCAGGGAGCATCTCATCACTCACAAATTGAACCACGCACCAACATTTATTCACCAAAAATTCCTCATAATTATCCGTGGACACTTCCTCATACTTCTCAAAGCTTCTTTTTTTTTTTAAATTCCCTCCACTCTCGAGCATTTTTAGGAAGTGAAAATACTTTTTGCACTTACAAATTTCATGATTGTAAATCGATTTATAATCCCTGTGATTATCACTGGTTTATAGGATGAATGGTAGAGAGGCAAATTGGCCTGTTTTGTGCGGTTGTGTATACCAACTAAAAGAGATCACAGATTTTTTTGTTTTGTCTTAACTCTTGATATGTCTCAAATAGACTTTGTACAACAACCAGAAGAATATTGTGACTAAAAAAGGGGGATCCTACTGATTCGAATAGTGGCAACTTAATGACTGCTTGTGGATTTGGCTAGTTGATTTTATACGCGATTCACTCTCTCTTTCATTTTGCGCGCGCAGCCTAAGCCAAAGCTCAATTGGAGGCAGCAACGGAACTCGTGCCTTGTTTCGCGGTTTAGCCATGAGACAATATATTGCCACCTTTTTTTTTATTATTATAAATCTACCTCCCAACATTCGCCCGTCTTACGCAGATCAACCATAAAGTTTATCCGGATCTCTGAGAGATTTAACCTGCAGAAGAGTGGAAAAACTATTTTAATTGTACCTGACCTTGCAGACATTTAATATCTCGTCACATTCCCGCTTCCCCAGGACAAAAAAAAGCCGCACTTGTTCCGTAAGTTGCAAGAAAGACAACGTCTTCCGGTGGAGAGAATCATTAGAACAGGAAATTATCATCCGAATACCCCCCACTATCAATCACATTGTTTGTTTATGATGAAAAAAAAAATACCGCATAAGAAAATTGCTAGTTCGAAAAGCAATCAGCAAGGTTACCATACATCCGAGATGAAGCTCTCTGGCATGCAGCAACTTCTGCATCACACGGAAATTAAGATGATAATTCACCCAATTCCCATCAAATTTACCTAGACCCCGTTAATATTGTGCAATGATACAAAGTGGACTTAATTGCTAAATTAATTAAAAATGCACAAACGCGTTTTCCTTCTGCCGTACAAATTTCCTCATTTTACATGGGAGAAGATTATTTATTAGGAAAAAAAAATAAACAGCCACCGTAAAACTATGCAATAATCTAAACATGAGTAGGACTTTTATTCTCCCACTTTATAATTCACTCAAGTCCACATGGAAGGTGTTAAAGTTTCTTGCCATTTTGGGGAAAATTGCACAAGCTTTTGAGAAATTTAGATAATTCTTAATGTTTGATTTATTTCCAGGGAAAAAATTATGTTAAAAAATTTAAATAGGAAATATACAAAGTTAGGGGCAAGTATAGGGGAGAATAGAGTAATTTTGAACAAAATCCAATTTTGAATTTTGAGATTTAGGAAAAGATTTTCAAGCTTTGCATACTCTCTAGCTTTGAACACTTCAAATTTTTCCCATATTCCTTTAACGAATATGACCTTTTTTCAGGATATGCTGGGACTTAAAAATATGGGAAAAATATGAAGTGTTCGAAGCCAGAGTTTGTGCGAAACCTGAAAGCCTTGCCCTAGGAATTGTTAAAGACGAGAGCACTTCGTGGTCTTTTTCTTTCACCTTTCTAAAACAGTGAGGAAATCTTAAAATTCTGAATTAGATTCTGTTCAAAATTACCCCATTGTACCCTATTAGAAATGTATGAGAACGTGAAAATCCTAGTAAATCAACCCAAGTGGCACCGCATGACAAGAAGCACATAATTATGTCATGAAGATGACATTTATAAAAGTCTTTAACCCTCTAACAGTCTTTTCTTTAATATGCAAAAAAAAGTTATTAAATAATTTTGTCTAGGGTAAATAATGGTCCAATAAACTCAAAAAAACCATCCGTTCTTCATTATCTCATTTTGTTTGGGCGCCAGGTGAGAAAAGGTAAAGACCGCCTAGAGACTGAAATATTTTTATTGAAGAAAAGTAAACAAATAGTAAAATAAATTAATTTTAAACGTTTTTTATGTATGAATGTTCTATGATTATCTGAAAAAAATGATAATTTTTATGAAAAAAACGTTTAAAATTTTTAGAATTAGACGTTAATGAAGCTCAAGGTATGGCAATAAGACTGATTTTTAACGAATAGGTAACAGGTCAGCTTTGGAAACGTCACCTTCTTGTATAATTTGAAGGTACTTTGAAATACAATGCTCATCTTCTAGTTTTATTTCACAATCTGTTCGAATTAGGAAATTCATCATCACTGTTGAATTTTGCTTCTTTATCAATTTCGCTTAATTCGCAGAAATCGACCATTTTACACATTCTCGACAGTCTTCGTGTAATCTGAATTGTTTTCCATGATTAATATATTGCAAAATAATAATATATTTTACTAGAACAACCAAAATAATTAAATGAAAAGTTCGTTAATTTTTGAAAATTTTACACCTAAACCGATAACACCGCCCTCAGGCGGTCTTCCTTTTTTTTCTTCTCAAACTCATACTTTTAGTTTTTTCACACATATCAATTGAAATATACAAACTAAAATAACTTATCTTTTAGGAAATAGAAGTCTTACTACTTTTAGATTACTTTAAAACGATTTTTTACACTTGAAAACGAAAAATGTTGCAAACGAAATTTTGTTGTTTTTTCTCTGACCTGTCGCACAAAACTGAAGATGGTAACCAAACCAAAGGTCAAAATGAGTTCAGCTTCAAAAAATGTTAGTAAGACTATAACTGAGGACACTGTAGATATTTTAACTTCGAATAAGTAATGTTAACACGTTAAATGCGATTTATAAAATTACCGTCTTGAGACGATCTTACCGGTCTTACCTGATAGAGGGTTAACGGTACGTCAATAGAATGACTGAAATTTTACTACTTTGACAGAAAGAAAATATACCTAGTTTAATGTGGGCATTAAATGGATCAAGTGGTAGAGTACTGGCTCTGTGATGCAAGTGTCTCGGGTTCTAATCCTTTTTTATGACCTCTACAGACTAGAGAAATTTATGTCCATATTGAAGCTTTTCCTACACTAGCGTAGGGAATTTGCTTCAATGTAGACACAAATTGCTCTAGTGTGTAGAGGCAATAAGTCACCAAGAATTTTTCTGGCGTTAAAAGTGTTTACTGCATCCAGTGAGGTTGATTGCACTTGATTCAGAGGGACATGGGGCAGACAACGTCATCCGTATAAGAAAAAAAACCACAAGTCAAAAATTTGGGAAACTTGACAGCACTGGCAAAAATAGAAGGATCAAATTGAATCGTATTTGATCCTTTTCAAATTGAAAAAGGTGGATCATATTTGATGCTTTGAAAGGATCACTAGTGCCTCTTGAAATTTTGTATGTATATTTATCACGACAACATAGTTTTATCACAAACTTATTACTTATATCATATTTCTCTCAACTAAGCGAACACCAAAGATGACTTTTTCATTATTTTTATTCGTTTATTCCGGAGATAAATAAGTGTCAAAACAGGGATACTTTCAAAGGATTCCCGGTAATCCTATTCATTTTTACCAGTGGACGATTTCTTGCCTTAATCTTACTTAAGTCATGTGACTTTCAAAGGACTCACATGTGACTGAGTCAATACGTCAGAATTACTAAAATTTCCGTCATGAAGTATATTTCAGCTACTTAAGAGTGTTCTACATAACCTGGCCACTCCTTGTGCTTGCGAATTACACGTTTAAAGCACAAATTTAATATATATAAATTTTTATGATTAAAATCCTGCAATGATAAGGGACTTAAGAATCTCTTCATGTATTTAAACACAAAATTATCGTTAAACTCCTTTTAAAATTATACCAAAATTCTTCTAAAATAGTTAATTATATAAGGTAATTATTTTTCTTTTCGCCAGATCTCTTTCACTCACGTTCTAATAAATATTTACAAAATAAAAGTTATTAGGTGAAACTCATAAATCTGAGGAATAGGTTTAGTAAATCCAGAAATAATAAACGCATTTGTCCAAGTATTTTAAGAATTATCGATCGATATATTGCAGCATTTTTTTCTACACGATAAAATCCACAAAATTGTTGCAATTTTGTGCGATTTTCCACAAGAAAGTGATAAATCCGTGATGGTCGAGTGGATTTTTCAGCCGATACGAATGAACACACACTTTTGGGGAAGGATATTAAAGTTTATTTACAGACTTACTTTTATTAGATGTTGTCTCTCCGAAGGTTCAGCTACAAGTGACCTTCTCATTCATTCACTAACAGTAACTCCATCTATGTACAATAATAATTAACTTAGTACATATTTTAGTACAATAGCAGTTACCGTCACTTGCTAATTTCAATACACGACAGAAAGTTTTTTCACTTTTAGGCTATAATTCTCACAAGCAATGCAGAAATTGAGTTTGAGCTTGAGGGTATGCCTGGTTTTGCCAGTGGGAGATTTCTAAAAAATCCATCCCGGTTCATCAGAGGGTGATCTTGGAGAGAACCTCTTATCCCCGGTAGCTAAATTGGCCTATCTAACCCCGAAAATTAAAGGAAAATTAAATAGTAATATATTGATAAAATAAGCAAAAGTCCTCAAGATTAATTATGGTGTTTTTCCTGAACCTAGGAACTCATCTTGCTATCTCTTCGGTAATGAATCAATTAAGGGTACTTGCTAAGAGTTGAAAAAATCTTCAATAGCCCGAAAATCGTAACAATATCATGAGTTAAATTGGTCATTTTCTTATTTTTTTACTCTTGTTTATTTAGATTTATTGATAATGGAGACTGGGGTACAATTAGCCAGGGATCGAATTAGCCAGTGGGGTTTTCTAGATTCTCTTAAAATATATTTAGCAAAATATTATTTAACCAAAGTAGAAACACATCCCCATATTCCCTGAAATATAGTTGTAAATCTAATCCTTTTATTCTAAAATATAGAGGGAAGTGGGGCACTTTTGAACGTGGGGCAGCTTTGAAATTGAGATTCTTCTCCTATTTTTAAATGGAACTGAGCAATATCATAATGTAATTTAGCTTCTCAATCTCTTTGTGCAACTAAATTACATTATAAGGCTCAATTTTATTTAAAAATAAGTCAAAAAATCCCAATTTCAAAGGTGCCCCACATTCAAAGGTTTCCCACTTCCCCCTAGAAGCATTTTTATAAAAACGATATAAAATTGTAATTTTGATGTTATAATTTTTGGCCTAGTATTTGGAGTCCTGGGTTGGTAGTCCATAGATATTATAGTTCAACATTGTTTCTGATTTCGGATTTGATATCCAGAAAAAATGAAAAATAACTCAAACTTATTGAATTACATTTTTAAAAAAATGACTTAATTTTTAGAAAAATTGTCAAAATTTAAACTGCACCAAAAATAAATAAACAGATATCAAAATAATAGTACAATTGATTATCGTGCTAAATAAGTATCACGCTTAGGAACATGTACTTATGCAAACCCACTTATAATTTTGCTGTAACATATGCTAAAGAAGCAAAATGAGCAAAAACACTTCAATTGAGACAACATTATAGGTATACTCGTAAACAACAATTTCTTAAAAATTCCAACAACAAAACACCAAAACAAAGAGATTTTGCATGAAATTTAAAACCTCTACCATTTGGCACTAGACACTTTTCGCGATAAATCTTCGTTGATTGTTGTACCCTCTAAATCTACAAGTGCTCACCGACTGAATTAAATTTCATTACAGTGGAAAATTGCGTCAAATTATGTGGCGAACTTGAGTTTTCTCACCCATAAAATCAATTCCAAATTGAATGATGCAATTTGGCATTAGATGCAGATCAGGGAAAAATTCTCAATATCAGTTGTGATGTGAGCTTCAGCATGATCGTCAAACCGACAAAAAAAACATCTTTGGATTTCCCATGAAGATCAATAAAGAGTCGAGGAAAGCACGCGTGAAATTGTCCGATCTAACTACATTGATAGAGAGTAATTCAGTTATACATTAAATTGCATGTTTTCGGTCAAGGGTGCAAATTATTGGCGTATGTGATTATTGCTTTTATTAATAACGGCTTCTTTTTTTTAATAATTTATTTTTATTTAAAAATGACTAAACTGTCTCTTTTACTACTTATTTGTCCGTGCAAAAATTATGGTGTATGTTTTCGCATTCAATGATAATGATGGTCATGGATATTTGACCACCTCATGTACTTCCTTTTACCATTTTCATTGCCACAACACCGATGATTGTGAGGAAAATAGGAAAATCTCGATGGAAAATTATTGGATAGAAAACCACTAAAATTACCTCCTACAAATCCCATCTCACCGCAATTGCAAAAAAAAGCTCTAAATTAAATATGGGCTTTAGAGTTGGTAATCTCATATGAGCCCCTGACCGAAATCAGTGGTTCGCCCCTCATTTGCACTAATTAACAGCAGAAAATCCATCATTTATTTTAAAGCCCAGACATATATGAGTCAATTGGCTGAACTTGCGCATATTGCTATGCACTTATCGGCCAAAAGAAAAAAATGCTATATACCATGTAATTCTGAACAACCATCATCGGACTCCACTTGCACGGAATACAAATAATTTATCTCAAAATTTCGTCACATTAAAACACATGAAACACTGTGCGTTAATCAAATTCAACTGTTTTTTTTTACCTTGCGCAACCTTTTCTCACTCCCCATTTCATTCTAGCTAATAATATAATTATATCCCACAATCCTATTTTATTTATTAATGATTCCAAAGCAAACAGCCAGAACATGTGACGAAATAATGATCATAGCCAATAACGTACAATGGCAATTGTATAAAAGTTCACTATATAGACCTTTATGTCCAGATATATGAACTTCAAGCCGGTCATCCGTAATCAATTTTTTGGAGGAGAATAACTGAAGCGGAATCTCCTTTTTTGCTTGGTCACTGTGGGTAGTTTTCCAGTGAAGGATTTTCTATATTTGGATGGCTTTTAATGTGTTTTTTGACTTTAGATTCAACGATATTGCAAGCGTTTTTGATTAATGATAAATGTATTGATGAAAGAAGATATCAACCAATATAAATCAGTGTATTCCACCGGTAGTGGAGCTATACTTCAATTTAATTGTTTTCAAAACAATTTCTCCTAATTCAATTTGACAGAAAATTAGAAAAAAAACGTACTCTTCTTCTTCGTCTTGTGAACATTACAAGAAATTCGAATTAGATTTAATAAATCTTAAGGTAAATCTAAATCAAATTATTTGTAAATTATTGCAACTGACTGGTGGAATTATTGAAGTCAAATAAAGAATTTCAAGACCTTTCAATTAAATCCAATCTTAACGAGATCGGTTGAAAAACAACCCTTTTAGAATTGTTTAAGTTCAACTTTAAAAAAATCAAAATGGCGTATTTTCGGGTCACAGGGAAAGACTTCGAAGCTTCGGATAATGGAAATTTCTTATCACTTTTTTCTATATTTCGTAATGAAGAAAAATAGATAAAAAGTCCCATACTTCACATTTTCTAAAATGAAAAGCCATGATTTGATCAATTTCCCTCCATTTTTTTTTTCAAGGAAAATTCTTCTAGGCTTTGCCAAGCTTTCAGTTTATAAAGTTCACCAAAATCTTACATTTGAATTAAATTTTTAAACACTTAAAAGATATTTTTCTTTATCGGAATTTCGAGCCAGAAAATCCAATAGGATGCTGATTTATCAAGTATGAAAAGTCTAAGAACATATTTGGCGTAAGAAAATTTTTTAAAACATTATTCTTAAGCTTAAAACGCAGTTTCTCCAATAAAAAGCTTCTCAGATCCATCAGAACGATTTTGTCTAATTCCATCAAAATCGTTCAATTTGGTGTAGAAATGGATTATAAAAACAGAAATTTCCAGAAAATATTTCTTAAGTGGATATTCGAAAAAACTTGTTCTTTGCTTTCAAACAATAATAATAATATATTTTATTCACAAAAATAGGATCATCCCTTTTACAATTGTGAAAGAAAAAAAAAGGAAATATAGAAAATAAAAATGTACAGAAAGAATTAAAAATGAAAAGAAAAAAACAATAGTTCAAACAATAGTTTCTTTTGGGGATAATCTACCAATTTAGCTAAAATCCTGGCTACTCCTTGTCCGAAGCTTCAAAACAGGGTTGAAAGAGACAAAGAAAACACATTAAAAAATGTTTACTTATGGAGGGGTCACCGAAGACTGAAAATTAATATCTTCATCCGCTTAAACTCCAGGGCATTAACAAACTGAATACTGCTCTCTCTTCTGGAGATCACGGAGATCATTTTGATAGCTCAGAATAAGACTCTAACGACTCGCAAATTATTGATTTAACCACAAAGAATAGGGTCATCTCTCTTACAATTGTGATAAATAAAAAAAAGTGAAAGAAGAAAAATAACAAAAAGTGAGAAATACTAGAGGCAAAAGAAAAATGTTAAATAATACACAAAATAATAATTGAAGACCGTCTAGGATCCAGCCTGTTGAAAAAACTCGGGAATTGCTCTTTACAAAGAGCGATCAATAGAAGTAATCACCTTGAACCTTAAGAACAATGATTCCTCGAACCCTGACCGAACCCCCTCCAGAAAGAGTCGACAGATACCAAGCACATCCAGAGATCAACAGACGTAGCACATAGAATTCTCATTTTTATAAGGGATATCAGATCACAGTCAATGAAAACGCTTCTATTAGGAGTTATGTAGTTCCATCGACTAAGACCGCAGATATACCTGATACAATTCAGTGAAATAAACTGTAAGGCGACAAATTGTGTCACTATCCTCTACAAAAAAGAACCCTGCTCTTTTCTAGCTGACATTTTACAAGCTGAGTATAGAATTTTTGAGATGTAAAGAGCTTATGACTTTGACAATAAACAACTTTCAGTTGTAATATTCACAGTAAAGTAGATGGTGTTAATGAGCACCGAAAGAGCAAAAAAATGAATTTTGTAAAAATTCGAGTTGTTCGAGTGTTATTCTGAGCCGTCGATTTGAAAACCTTGAAGTCTATGACTTAAGGCCTCTACACATTGGGAGCAATTTTCGTCAAAAATTGCATTTTTGACAGAATTTTGACGTTTCTACCTACATAACTGCAGGTAATTTTCTTCAAAAACAAAACAATTTTTAACGAAAATTGCTTCCAAGTGTAGAGGCTGTTATATAGATAGACTTTACTTCTGGAAACCGAACGTACAGGTAAATTAGTTCACATCGTCTGTCATTCTTAGGAAAACTTCAGATTTACAAAATAAAGCCCCCTATTAAAAAAAAATCAAAGACTTTTCAAGAGTAGCGAAATTTTGCTATAGTAAGCAAATTAAATTATGAAAACGTTATTCACACGTCACTGAAATGACTTGGCGTAAAGTTAAGCTACCCTCTTACCCTAATATAACGTTATTTTTACCTGAAATAATTACGTCAGAGTTGACGAAAGAAAAATGTCAGTATTTTAAAAACTAAAAGTATTTTAAGTCAGTAAAAGGTAATATTTTACATTTGCGATTACCATTCCATTTATGTCTCAGTAGTATGTGCCACGGTTTTACATATGTTCAGATATATTTGCATATGTTTCACATTTTTATAAACGCATGGTAGCTATTGTTGTCAAAATTCTTCCATCGGAATAATCTTTAATAAACTCAAATTCTTCTAGTGCGATAATTTCGATGTCTAAACTATATGAGTGATTAAAGATCTGAAAAAAGGGAGTCAGCCATGATTATCTATTTTTATCTAACCTTAACCTTACATACCTGAGCAGTCAACTTGCCCTCTTTAAATCTCAGTAAATTCTTGCTTGCCTTTCAATATAAATTTCCCTTTAAATAGAACAATCTTTAAGTTTTCATAATCCCTATTTTCCTTCTTTCCTACTTACAGGTTTTCAATAGATTTTCACAGATTCTAAATCTCGTGTTCGTCCTCGGAATCTCTTTCACAAAATGACATTTTATTTGTTCTATGGCAACACTAAACTAGAAAAATGGCTGACCCCTCAGATTTGGTACACATTTCAAATTCGAATCTGCAACAGTAGCGTAGAAAAGTTTATGATTACTTGTAAATATTGAGAGGATTTCAATATTCCCATTTCAGAATATAATAAGTTTTTTTTTAGGTAAGTGAGCTTTAAAGGAAGTATCAATTAAAATTCTAACGGGAAATACCATTACCATATTTTTAATTATAAAAAACAATGAAATCTCGTGATAGATATTAAGAAAACTACTCATTATTGAAGTATCCATAATGTGATATTTTTATTGCCTAATATATTCTGTTTTTCTGTTGTAGGGTCGAAGGAACACCTCTTCAACAGGGAACCACTATTGATACTTTTGTCAAAATCTTGAAATTGATGTAAAGTATCAAATAAAATATAAATAATATGACGTTTTTTCCTTAGTCTACATTTTCTTATAAGGATAAGTGTTTAAATTTCGTATTCCTAATGGTACACAGAAGGGTGTTAACAAGTCCTGACTCGACTTCTTAAAGTATCAATAGATGTTCCTTTCACCCTAATTATATTACTCACATCATCAGTTTATAAAGAAATACAAGAAAAATGGAATAAAGTGAATATTACTATAAGGTAATTGTTATGGTAATAATTACCTCATTATAACGTTGCGATGCCCAAATGTTTACAATGGCTATTTGATAAAAATTATATTGGCTGACTTATTATTTTTACTATAATTTTTATTATAATTTTATAATTTTAGTAATGGAATGCCTTACACTTCCTTTTAAAAATATATCTTCATTTTGGCTTCCTCTGAAATATCCTATTTTTCATTATGACAGTCCGGTGTCCAAAAAAAACCGGCTCGTGTTATATTTCGCAAAATGAATTATAAAATACAAATTAAATGATTTATTTTTATCAGCTCTGGCGCCTCATTCAAAGTGATTTCCATTTCATTATTATGATTTAAATGTTAAAATTAACACAACTTCGAAATTAATTGGTGATTTGTGACAAAACACACAAAACAGTGGCCAAGAAAACATTTTGGATCACTTTTTTGTTGATGTTTGATACAGGTGGAAATATTTCTGTTATTTCGAAGGCAGTCATTAAGAGCAATAAAAACGCAGTGTTATTATTTCACTTTCATGCGTCTGTCGTTTATGTTTTGTGTCTCTTTCTCAGTATAAAGTATTACTTAACCTGGCCCATAGTTCATGGTGACTTTATTGTAAAACATAATGTAATGATAGTCAAATTTTTTTTCTGCCGGATGTCACATAATCAGGAAGATTTCTCATTTCAAATAATAATAATAATAAAAAAAAAATCTTCCCTCAGTTATTGCAACACAATTGTACGTCAATAATTCAATTAACGAGCCTTTGTTGCCCGTAAGATTTACAATGCATAGAATTTATTCCAGTTAAATGGCTAATTGTTATATGTCAAGCTAATTTGCATATCTGATATTTTTATTAGAATGTCATTCATGGCTAATGATCAGCTTGGGGAAGGTGTGCATCACTTGAGATCAACCAATTGCATTATTTTAATCATGGGGGCACAAAAGCAAAAGTTGCGGCACTTTCAAGATCACGATCACATGAGACGCTGCGGCTTCATTCAGGTGGGAGATCTCGACCATTAAGACGGATGAATGCGGAAATGAAGCACTTAAATACTTGGTATCTTATTTTATTTGCAGACACTTGCTGCTATTTCGTCACTGATCATTGTAATTATGCCTCTCTTCCGAAGTGATCGTGGCTTTTTTTATGCAATCAATTGGGAAAAATTGCGAGGTGTAACGGAAGTTGAGGTGAGATCCAAGTCCAGATTTAAATATATAATATCTGACTGAGTACGATCACAAGGTTACTGACGATCGCAAAACTTGCAAAGATCATTAATTTTGTGCTGCAATTCGTGGTTAAGAAATTGATACAAAATGATCATCAATATAAAGGGACAGATAATCCTAACCGGCTTATGTAGGTGAGATTCTTAACGTGAGCTAACTCGGAGTGCATACAAATTCGATTTAGAGCTGAAGTTGGGAGACGCCATTCAGTTATCTTGAATAAAATTCGTGAAATTATACAAATTTTGTATTTAAACCAAAATATCAAGGATTTGGATGAACTGACAGAAAAGTGTTATATGGGTGAAATGTAGACCAGAATGTTCTCTATAATTTTCTCATAGAACATGATCTCATCGATTACTCAGAAGCCAAGATAAGCGAGGTTTTTTGTTTCTTAACTCGTTTTTTTCATCCAGAGTTCCCCAAGTAGTCATTTGTTGAACTTCAACTATATCAAAGAATTGTTGTATTTTGCGGGACTTTCCATTTAAACCCCTATTTTAAGTGTCTTGGTGGAGTAGAGGCAGTCAAATTGGCATCTGAGTGATTTCAAAGCGTTATTATGGGAAAAATCAATTTTTTCACACTTAAACGGCAAAATCGGAGTGATAGCGTAGTCTGAGTGGAAAATGATGTATGGACGAAATGTAGAGACAAATGTGCTCTACAATTATGTCGAAGTAATCATCAAAATCGGTTCAGCGACAGTCGAGATAATTGAGGTTATGTGATATTGAAATTGGTTTTTCGACTGTGGCGCCCCTGGTGTTGGTCCCACGAAGTTCAAATATTCTAGAAAGTTGTAGCATTTGGTGAGATCTTTCGTTTAAGCCCTCATTTATCAAAATCGGTCACATAGAACCGGAGATATGATTTTTTGAATTTCGTGAACTTTGACCCCTCATATCTCCGGTTCTATTGAAACCACAGCGCACTTACGCACCATTTTGGAAACGTCTTAGACTGGATTACAACATACTAAAATTTCATTAACTTGCACAATGCCGTTTTTGAGAAAAGTGACTTTGAATTTCGATGAATTTTGACGCTATCACAGCGCCACCTGTGGTGACTTTTTGAACTTCCATCTGAAAGTGCTCATCGATACGAAAGCAAAAAGGTAAAATTTAGGTCGCTATGTTAATTAGAACCGGAGATAGAGGCTGGTCAATATTCGAACTTTGACCCCTTATAGCTGGGGTCAGGGGTTATGGATCGACTTAAGGTTTTTTTTGTTTGATAGGTATAATCAGCGGCTACAACATACTAAAATTTCAGCCCGATTGCATAAGGAATTTTTGAGTTATTTAACTTTTAAGATTTAAA